>NW_027659977.1:0-92199 GCF_963082525.1 Nesoenas mayeri
TGATTATTGGGGGGTGATTATTGAGGTGATTTTGGGAGTGATTGATTTGGGGGTGATTTGGGGGTGATTTTTGGGGTGATTTTTGGGGGTGATTTTTTGGGGGTGATTGATTATTGGGTTGATTATTGGGGGTGATTATTGGGAGTGATTGATTATTGGGGGTGATTATTGGGGGTGATTGATTTGGGGGGTGATTGATTTGGGGGGTGATTCTTGGGAAGATTTGGGGGTGATTGATTATTGGGGGTGATTATTGGGGTGATTTTTGGGGTGATTTTTGGGGGTGATTTTTGGGGGTGATTCTTGGGGGTGATTCTTGGGGGTGATTCTTGGGGGGTGATTCTTGGGAAGATTTGGGGGTGACTTGAGGGTGATTATTGGGGGTGATTTGGGGGTGACTGATTATTGGAGGTGATTATTGGGTTGATTATTGGGAGTGATTATTGGGGGTGATTATTGGGGGTGATTGATTATTGGATAGATTATTGGGGGTGATTGATTATTGGGGTGATTATTGGGGTGATTATTGGGGTGATTATTGGGGTGATTATTGGGGTGATTATTGGGGTGATTATTGGGGTCCTGGGGGGTGATTTTGGGGTGATTTGGGGGTATTTTGGGGGGTGACTCACACAGCACCTCCACGGTCATCGTGTCCTCGGTGGGGGCGGCTCCGGCCTCGTTAGCGGCCGCGCAAACGAGTTCCTGCCCGTGGGTGTCCGGCTGGGGGGTCAGACTGGAAACAATGGGGCACAATGGGGCACAATGGGAGGGACTGGGAGGGAACTGGGACCTAGTGAGAGGGAACTGGGAGGGGACTGGGACCCAATGGGACCCAATGGGAGGAACTGGGAAGGACTGGGAGGGAACTGGGACCCAATGGGACCCAATGGGACCCAATGGGACCCAATGGGACCCAATGGGAGGAACTGGGGTGGACTGGGAGGGAACTGGGACCCAATGGGACCCCATGGGACCCCATGGGACCGGACTGGGAGGGGACTGGGACACAATGGGACCCAATGGGACCCAATGGGGGGGAACTGGGACTCAATGGGACTCAATGGGGGGAACTGGGACCCAATGGGACCCAATGGGACCCAATGGGACCCAATGGGAGGAACTGGGATGGACTGGGAGGGAACTGGGACCCAATGGGACCCCATGGGACCCCATGGGACCGGACTGGGAGGGGACTGGGACACAATGGGACCCAATGGGGGGGAACTGGGACTCAATGGGACTCAATGGGGGAACTGGGAGGGAACTGGGAGGGAACTGGGAGGGAACTGGGAGGGAACTGGGACCCAATGGGACCCAATGGGACCCAATGGGACCCAATGGGACCCAATGGGACCCAATGGGACCCAATGGGACTCAATGGGCGGAACTGGGATGGACTGGTAAGGAACTGGGACCCAGTGGGAGGAACTGGGATGGACTGGGAGGGAACTGGGACACAATGGGACCCAATGGGAGGGACTGGGAGGGAACTGGGACCCAACGGGACCCAATGGGACCCAACGGGACCTGACTGTCTGTACTGGTCTGTACTGGTCTGTACTGGTCTGTACTGGTCTGTACTGGTCTGTACTGGTCTGTACTGGCTTGTAGCAGCCAGAGCTTTTCTGTACTGGTCTATACTGGTGTGTACTGGCCCATACTGGTCTATACTGATATGTACGGCCCATACTGGTCTATACTGGTTTATACTGGTTTACACTGGTTTATACTGGTCTGTACCGGGCAGTGGCCTCACTGGATCCCAGTTTGGGGTTCGAAGTCTCCAGGACGCGGGTGGTGACGTCGGTCAAGAGCTGCCCCCCTGCCCCAAAAACCCCCAAAATCACCCCAAAAATCACCCAAAACACCCCAAAAATCACCTGAAACCACCCCAAAAACCCCCAAAACACCCCAAAACTCAACCAAAATCAGCCCAAAATTCACTTGAAATCAGCCCCAAATCACCCAAAAATCACTCAAAACACCCCAAAAATCAGCCCAAAACACCCCAAAAATCAGCCCCCAAAATCACTTGAAATGAGCCCCAAATTGCCCCAAAAATCAGCCCCAAAAATTCACTTGAAATCAGCCCCAAATCACCACAAAAATCACCCAAAACACCGCCAAAATCACCCCAAGAATCACCAGAAATCACCCCCAAAAATCACCCCAAAACACCCCGAAAATCAGCCCCAAATTCACTTGAAATCAACCCAAAAATCAGCCCCAAAAAATCACCCAAATCCCCCAAAAAAATCAACGCAAAAAATCACCCAAATCACCCCCAAAATCACCCCAAATCACCCCAAAAATCAGCCCCAAAATCAACACAAATCACCCCAAAAAATCACCCCAAAACACCCCAAAAATCAGCCCCAAAATTCACTTGAAATGAGCCCCAAAACCACCCAAAACACCCCAAAAATCAACAGAAATCACCCAAAAATCCCCTAAAATCACCCCAAAATCACCCCCTAATCTGCCCCACCCCCCTCTCCAACCCCCACGCCCCAAAAAACCCCCAAAATGACCCAAAACCCCCAAAATGACCCAAAACCCCGCATCCTAAAATAATGGATTTTACCCCCAACCCCCCAAAAATGGCACCAAAATCCCTCCAATTGAACCCAAAACTCATCCCCCAACACCCCCTCCCCACCCCCCCCACCCCCCAAAATGACTCAAAACGCCCCAAAATGACCCAAAACGCCCCAAAACGCCACCAAAATGACCCAAAACGCCACCAAAATGACCCAAAACGCCCCAAAACGCCACCAAAACGCCCCAAAACGCCACCAACACGCCTCAAAACGCCCCAAAACGCCACCAAAACGCCACCAAAATGGCGCTTACCCAACGTGAGGCGGATTTGCGCGGGAGGGCGCGCGGGGGGGGCGTGGCAGGTCACGTGCACCTCGGCCCCGCCCACCCACGGAAGCTCCGCCCCCTTCGGCAGCTCCAACCGCGGCGGCCCCGGTGGCACTGGGAACAAAACCAGTTCGGACCAGTAAGGGACTGGGAACCCCCCAGTGACCCCCAGTGCCCTCCCAGTGCCCTCCCAGTAAGTCCCAGTAAGTCCCAGTAAGTCCCAGTGTCCCCCTGGAGAAACCAGTTTGGACCAGTAAGGGACTGGGAGGGGGACTGGGAACCCCAATGACCCTCCCAGTGACTCCCAGTAACAACCAGTGACCCCCATTCCCCTCCCAGTGACTCCCAGTAACCTCCCAGTTCCCCCCCCAGTGCTTCCCAGTACCTCCCAGTGACCCCCATTCCCCTCCCAGTTCCCTCCCAGTACCCCCCATTCCCCTCCCAGTAACTCCCATTACTTCCCAGTAACCTCCCAGTTTCCTTCCCAGTAGCTCCCAGTACCTCCCAGTGACCCCCATTCCCCTCCCATTCCCCTCCCAGTTCCCTCCCAGTAACTCCCAGTGTCTCCCAGTGCTCCCAGTTCCCTCCCAGTGCCTCCCATTCCCTCCCAGTCTATCCCAGTGCTCCCAGTTCCCTCCCAGTGACTCCCATCACTTCCCAGTGACCCCCATTCCCCTTCCAGTGCCTCCCAGTTCCCCCCCAGTGCCTCCCAGTAACTCCCAGTGACCCCCATTCCCCTCCCAGTGCCTCCCAGTTCCCTCCCAGTGACTCCCAGTGACCCCCATTGCCCTCCCAGTGACTCCCAGTTCCCACCCAGTGCCTCCCAGTGACCCCCATTCCCCTCCCAGTCTGTCCCAGTTCCCTCCCAGTAACTCCCAGTCTATCCCAGTGCTCCCAGTTCCCTCCCAGTGACTCCCATTACTCCACAGCGACCCCCATTCCCCTCCCAGTTCCCTCCCAGTAACTCCCAGTCTATCCCAGTGACTCCCATTACCTCCCAGTGACCCACATTGTCCCTCCCAGTGCCTCCCAGTCTATCCCAGTGCTCCCAGTTCCCTCCCAGTGACTCCCATTCCCCTCCCAGTTCCTCCCAGTGTCTCCCAGTACCTCCCAGTGCCCCCTATTGCCCTTCCAGTGTCTCCCAGTTCCCTCCCAGTGACTCCCATTCCCCTCCCAGTTCCCTCCCAGTGACTCCCAGTGTCTCCCAGTGCCCCCCATTGCCCTCCCAGTGCTCCAGTTCCCTCCCAGTGACCCCCATTCCCCTTCCAGTTCCCTCCCAGTAACTCCCATTACTCCCCAGCGACCCCCATTCCCCTCCCAGTTCCCTCCCAGTAACTCCCAGTATATCCCAGTGATTCCCATTACCTCCCAGTGACCCCTATTCCCCTCCCAGTGTCTCCCAGTTCCCTCCCAGTAATTCCCAGTTACCCCCATTCCCCTCCCAGTGCTCCCAGTTCCCTCCCAGTCCATCCCAGTGCTCCCAGTGCTCACCCAGCACGGTGAGCTGGGCGGGGCGGGACCCCTGGGGGGCGGTTCCGTTCCCCTCCCCCACCTGGCACTGGAACTCGGCGTCGTCATCCAGGGACACGCCCACGATCAGCAGGTGGTGCTGCCCTGGACCCAGGAATGCCCCAGGGGACCCAGGAGTGCCCCAAGGGACCCAGGAGTGCCCCAAGGGACCCAGGAGTTCGGGAGGGACCCAGGAGTGCCCCAGGGGACCCAGGAGTTCGGAGGGGACCCAGGAGTTCGGGAGGGGACCAAATAGGGGACCAAGGTGTTTGAGAGGGACCCAGGAGTGCCCCAGTGGACCCAGGAGTGCCCCAGGGGACCCAGGAGTGCCCCAGGGGACCCAGGAGTGCCCCAGGGGACCCAGGAGTTTGGGAGGGACCCAGGAGTTTGGGAGGGACCCAGGAGTTCGGGGGGGGACCCAGGAGTTCGGGGGGGGACCAAATAGGGGACCCAGGTGTTTGAGAGGGACCCAGGAGTGCCCCAGTGGACCCAGGCATTCAGGAGGGACCCAGGAGTTCAGGAGGGACTCAGGAGTTCAGGAGGGACCCAGGAGTGCCCCAGGGGACCCAGGAGTTCGGGGGGGGAACCAGGAGTTCGGGAGGGGACCCAGGAGTGCCCCAAGGGACCCAGGAGTTCGGGAGGGGACCCAGGAGTGCCCCAGGGGACCCAAATAGGGGACCCAGGAGTTCGAGAAAGACCCCACCCTCACCTCCCCCTCCTTTAATCCCTATGAAGCCCCGCCCCCCCCTTTAGCCCCGCCCACCTTTTTTCGGGTCTCCAGCCAATCGGTAGCGGGGGTGGGCGGGGCCAGGCAATTGGCCCAATAGGAGCCCGTCCCGCGCCCACTGCACGGCCCCGCCCCCCTGCACGGCGCAGCGAAGCTCCGCCCCCCCGCCCAGCACCGCGCTCCCATTGGTCGGCTCCTCCAGGAAGGGCCATGTGGCCACGCCCACTGGGGGAAGGGGGGGGAAGGGGCGGGGCTGACTGAGGCTCCACCCCCTCCCCCCACGTGTCTGCGTGACCTTTGGTGACCTCTGGTGTGACCCCCCCCCCCCCCATGACCTCCCTGTCCCCATGTGACCCTGTGACCCCCCCATGTGACCCCAATTTCACCCCATGACCTTTCATGACCTCATGTGACCCCCCATGTGACCCTCATGACCCACCCATGTGACTCCCTATGTGACCCCCCAATGTGACCCCCATGACCCACATGTGACCTCCATGACCCCCCATGTGACCCCTGTGACCCCCCATGTGACCCCCATGTGACCCTCATGTGAACCCATGACCCCCCATGACCCCCATGTGACCCCATGTGACCCCCATGACCCCCCAATGTGACCCCTATGACCCCACATGTGACCCCCCATGTGACCTCATGTGACCCCCATGACCCACATGTGACCCCCATGACCCCCATGTGACCCCTATGACCCCACATGTGACCCCCCATGTGACCCTCATGTGACCCCCATAACCCCCATGTGACCCCAATTTCACTCCCATGACCCCCATGTGACCCCCATGACCCCTATGTGACCCCCATGTGACCCCCAATGTGACCCCTATGACCCCACATGTGACCCCCCATGTGACCCCCATGTGACCCCATGACCACCCATGACCCCATGTGACCCCCATGTGACCCTTCCTGACCCCATTTGACCCCATACGTGACCTCCATGACCCCCTACCGGTGACCCCATGACCTCTTGTGACCCTGTGACCCCGTGACCTCTCACCTGTGACCCCCCTGAGTAGCAGCACCAGCACCAGCTGCCAGAGGTCAAAGGGCAAAGGTCAACCCCTGTGACCCCTAATTACCCCTAATTAACGCCCTAATTAGCCCCATAGACCCATAATGACCCCATAGACCCCTAATTACCCCATAGACCCCTAATTAACCATAGATCCCTAATGACCCCATAGACCCCTAATTAACCCATAGACCCCTAATTAACCCCATAGACCCCTAATGAACCCATAGACCCCTAATGAACCCACAGACCCCTAATTAACCCCATAAACCCCTAATTAACCCCCATAGACCCCTAATTAACCCATAGATCCCTAATTACCCCCTTAGACCCCTAATTAACCCATAGACCCCTAATTAACTCATAGACTCCTAATGAACCCATAGACCCCTAATTAAGCCATAGACCCCTAATTAGCCCATAGACCCCTAATTAACCCCATAGACACCTAATTAACCCCATAGACACCTAATTAACCCAATAGACCCCTAATGAACCCATAGACCCCTAATTATACCCATATACCCTTAATTAACCCATAGACCCCTAATTAACCCCATAGACCTCAAATGAACCCCTAATTACCCCTAATTAACCCCCATAGACCACTAATGACCCCCCATAGACCCCTAATGAACCTATAGACCCCTAATGAACCCGTGGACCCCTAATTAACCCCATAGACTGTTAATTAACCTCCATAGACCCCTAATTAACCCATAGACCCCTAACGAACTCATAAACCCCTAATTAACCCCATAGACACCTAATTAACCCCATAGACACCTAATTAACCCCAGGACTCCCTAATGACCCCCCCAATTAACCCCCAGCCGCTAATTACCCCCCTTGGCCCGTCCATGGCAGCGCTGGGAGCGAATGGGCCGGGGGGGGCCCGGACGCCTGGGTCCCTTTCAGGGGGGAGGGGCGGAGCCAGAGACACCCCCCCCCCCCAGGCACCTCCCCGGACGCCTGGGTCCCTCCCGAATTCCTGGGTCCCTCCCGGACTCCTGGGTCCCCTCCTGAACTCCTGGGTCCCCCCCCGGACGCCTGGGTCCCTCCCGAACTCCTGGGTCCCTCCCCGGCTGACAGGGGAATGTGGGGAATGTGGAGGGGGATGACAGGGACCACCTGGGATCTGGAGGGACCCAGGCGTCCGAGAGGGACCCAGGAGTTCGGGGGGGGGACCCATGAGTTCGGGGGGAAACACAAATAAGGGACCCAGGAGTTCGGGAGGGACCCAGGAGTTCGGGAGGGGACCCAGGAGTAAAACTGGAGGGACCCCTTTCCCGCACTCCTGGGTCCCTCCCGAACTCCTGGGTCCCCCCCAATTTTTGGGTCCCCCCCCCGAACTCCTGGGTCGCTCCTGAACTCCTGGGTCCCCCCCGAACTCCTGGGTCCTCCCAAGAACTCCTGGGTCCCCCCGAACTCCTGGCTCCCTCCCCAATTTTTGGGTCCCCCCATGAACTCCTGGGTCCCCTTCGCACTCCTGGGTCCCCCCCGCACTCCTGGGTCCCTCTCGAACTCCTGGGTCCCCCCCCGAACTCCTGGGTCCCGCCTGAACTCCTGGTTCCCCCTCCGAACTCCTGGGTCCCTTCCCGAACTCCTGGGTCCCCCCACAAACTCCTGTGTCCCTTCCCGAACTCCTGGGTCCCCCCCCGCACTCCTGGGTCCCTTGGGGCACTCCTGGGTCCCTCCCGAACTCCTGGGTCCCCCAACATCGCCCCCATCGCTGCTTATCAAACGTTTCCTTTATTTCCGTGCGCAGGGGGAGCAGCAACTTTTGGGGGGTTGGGGGGGGGACCCCCCAAAACCCCCCGAATTCCCCTCCCCCCACCCCAGGACACGCCCATTTGGGGGAGGGGCCCAAATTAGGGGGGGGAGGGCGTGATTTTTGGGGGGGGGTCCCCCAAGTGCGTTTCAAAGGGGGGGGGTGGCCCCGATTTTGGGGGGTCCCCCCCCATTCTGGGGGGTCCTTGGCTCCGTGGGGGGGGTGGGGGGGGAACCCCGAATTTCATCCCCCCACCCCCCCCGTTGTGTTTGGCTGGTGGGAGGGGGGAGGGGCGCGCATGCACCGGAGGGACCCAGGCGTCCGGGAAGGACCCAGGCGTCCGGGAAGGACCCAGGCGTCCGGGAGGGACCCAGGCGTCCGGGAGGGACCCAGGCGTCCGGGAGGAGGCGTGGCTCTCGGCGAAGTGGGCGGAGCTACGCGGTGGCCGCGGGGGCTGCTGGGAAAGAGAGAGAATGAAAATCAGGGGGGGACCCAGGAGTTCGGGAAGGGACCCAGGAGTTCGGGAAGGACCCAGGAGTTCGGGGGTGGACCCAGGAGTTCGGGAGGGACCCAGGAGTTCGGGAGGGACCCGGGAGTTCGGGGAGTTGGACCCAGGAGTTCGAGGGGGGACCCAGGAGTTCGGGAGGGACCCAGGAGTTCGGGAAGGACCCAGGAGTTCGGGGGGGGCCCCAGGAGTTCGAGGGGGGACCCAGGAGTTCGAGGCGGGGGGGGAACACCCAGGAATTCGGGAGGGACCCAGGCGTCCGGAGGCCCCACCCCCGCCCCTCCCCCATGCAGCTGCCTCAGGCCCCTCCCCCAATCCTGCAGGGGTTCCGCTTCCATCCCTCGGTGACGTCACCTGTTGCCATGGCAACCCCAGCATTTCCCCCCTCCCCCCTTGCCCCTCCCCCACTCACGGGTCTTCGGTTGGTCCGGGGGGCTGTGGGGGGAGGGGCGGGTCAGGGGGGTCCCCCAAATTATGGGGGGACCCCAATAATAGAGGGGACCCCAATGTCTTATAGGGGGGCTCTAAATATTGGAGGGACCCCAATAATATATGGGGGTCATGGGGGGGTCCCCAAAATTATGGGGGGACCCCAATAATGAGGGGACCCCAAAGTCTTTGGGGGGGTCCCCAATAATTGGGGGGGTCCCAAATATGAGGGTACACCCAATAATAGGGGGGACCCCAAAGTCTTATGGGGGGATCTAAATATTGGGGGGACCCCAATAATATATGGGGGTCATGGGAGGGTCCCCAAAATTATGGGGGGACCCCAATAATAGGAGGGGACCCCAATGTCTTATGAGGGGCTGTAAATATGGGGGGTCCCCAATAATGGGGGACCCCAATAATATGGGGGGTCATGGGGCACCCCAATAATAGGGGGGACCCCAAAGTCTTATGGGGGAGCTCTAAATATGGGGGGGTCCTCAATAATTGGGGGGGGGTCCCAAACTATGGGGGGACCTCAGTAATTGGGGGGTCCCCAAATCTGTAGGGACCCCAATAATATGGGGGGGTCCCAATAATTGGGGGATCCCAATAATGATGGAGACCCCAAAGTCTTTAGGGGGGTCCCCAATAGTTTATGGGGTCATAGCGGGGTCCCCAATAATTGGGGGGACCCCAATAATAAGGGGGGGGACCCCAAATTTGGGGGAGTCCTTACCTGGGTTCGGCCTTTTTGCACTTGAACTTCTTACCTATGGGGGCAAATGGGGGGGACCCCAAAATTAAGGGGGGACCCCTGGAATTGGGGGTACCCAGGGGGGTCATTTTTGGGGTGTAAGTGGGGATTTGGGGATGGAAAAGGAGGATTTTTGGGGTGCAAAGGGGGGAAATGGGGGTTGGTGGGGTTGTTCACTCTGGAGCGGAATGATGGCAACGGGATTTAGGGGTTCAGGGTCAAATTTGGGGGGTTCAGTGTCAATTTTGGGGTTCAAGGTGAATTTTGGGGTTTCATGGTCAATTTGGGGGTTCAGGGTCAATTTGGGGGTTCAGGTGAATTTTAGGGTTCGGGGTCATTTTTGGGGGTTCACGTGAAATTTTGGGGTTCAGGGTCAGTTTTGGGGTTCAGGGTCAAATTGGGGAATTCAGGATGAATTTGGGGTTCAGGGTCAATTTTGGGGGTTCAGGGTCAATTTGGGGGTTTCATGGTCAATTTGGGGGTTCAGGATGAATTTGGGGTTCAGGGTCAAATTTTGGGTTCAGAGTCAATTTTGGGCTTCGGGGTCAATTTTGGGGGGTTCAGGATCAATTTGAGGGTTCAGGTGAAATTTGGGATTCAGGGTCAATTTGGGGAGTTCAGGATGAATTTGGGGTTCAGAGTCAATTTTGGGGTTCAGGGTGAATTTTGGGGTCCTGGTCAAATTTTGGGGTTCAGGGTCAAATTTTGGGGTTCAGAGTCAATTTTGGGGTTCAGGGTCAATTTTGGGGTTCAGGGCGAATTTGGGGGTTCCTGGTGAAATTTGGGGTTCAGGGTCATTTTTGGGTGTTCAGGGTCAATTTGGGGGTTCAAGGTGAATTTTGGGGTTTCATGGTCAATTTGGGGTTCAGGGTCAAGTTTAGGGGTTCAGGGTCAATTTTGGGGGTTCCTGCTGAATTTTGGAGGTTTGGGTGATTTGGGGGGATTTTGGGGGGATTTTGGGGGTGATTTTGGGGTGATTTGGGGGGATTTTGGGGTTCACTCACTCAGCGCCACCAGGATCCCGAACACGAACATCCCGATGGCCAAAACCAGCCCAGCCCAGCGGAGAGACTCGTAATCTGCCCCAAAAAACCCCAAAATCACCCCAAAAATCACCCCCAAAATCACCCCAAATTACCCCAAAACAAACCACCCAACCCGGTGATTCAGAATCTGCCCCAAAACCCCCCAAAATTACCCCAAAAATCACCCCAAATCACCCCAAAAATACCTCCCCCCCCCCTCAATTCTCACCATAGTTGAAGGGATCCTTGGCCCGGGCGGCTTCTGGAGAGAAAGGGACCCAGGAGTTCGGGAGGGGACCCAGGAGTTCGGGGAGGGACCCAGGAGTTCAGGGGGGGGACCCAGGGGTTCGGGAGGGACCCAGGAGTTTGGGAGGGACCCAGGAGTTCAGGAGGGGACCCAGGAGTTCGGGAGGGACCCAGGAGTTCGGGGAGGGACCCAGGAGTTCAGGGAGGGGACCCAGGAGTTCGGGAGGGGACCCAGGAGTTTGGGTGTTTTGTTTCCCTGACACTGTTCACTCTGGAGCGGAATGATGGGGATATAGGGGTCTATTCACTCTGGAGCGGAATGATGGGGACATGGGGTGTCTGTTCACTCTGGAGTGGAATGATGGTGATATTGGGGGGGGTCTGTTCACTCTGGAGCGGAATGATGGGGATATAAGGGGTGTGTTCACTCTGGAGCAGAATGATGGGGATGTAGGGCGTCTGTTCACTCTGGAGCGGAATGATGGGGACATGGGGTGTCTGTTCACTCTGGAGCGGAATGATGGTTACCTGGGGTGTATGTTCACTCTGGAGCGGAATGATGGTGATATTGGGGGGGGGTCTGTTCATTCTGGAGCGGAATGATGGGAACATGCGGGGTCTGTTCACTCTGGAGCGGAATGATGGGGACATGGGATGTCTGCTCACTCTGGAGCGGAATGATGGGGATATAGGGGTCTGTTCAGTCTGGAGCGGAATGATGAGGATTTGGGGGGGGTCTGTTCACTCTGGAGCGGAATGATGGGAACATGCGGGGTCTGTTCACTCTGGAGCGAATGATGGTGATATTGGGGGGGGGGTCTGTTCATTCTGGAGCGGAATGATGGGAACATGCGGGGTCTGTTCACTCTGGAGCGGAATGATGGGGATATAGGGTGTCTGTTCACTCTGGAGCGGAATGATGGTGATATTGGGGCGGGAGTCTGTTCACTCTGGAGCGGAATGATGGTGATATTGGGGGGGATCTGTTCAATCTGGAGCGGAATGATGGTGATATTGGGGGGGGTCTGTTCACTCTGGAGCGGAATGATGGGGACATGCAGGGTCTGTTCACTCAGTCTGTTCACTCTGGAGCGGAATGAAGGAGATATAGGGGGTCTGTTCATTCTGGAGCAGAATGATGGATACATGGGGTGTCTGTTCACTCTGGAGCAGAATGATGGTGATATTGGGGGGGGGTCTGTTCACTCTGGAGCAGAATGATAGGGACATGCAGGGTCTGTTCACTCAGTCTGTTCACTCTGGAGCGGAATGATGGCCCCGTGCTCTCCTCACCCCCCCCAACCGCCCCCCCACGGCCACACCCTGCATGTGTTTAAGCCCCGCCCCCCCACGCCCCTCCCCTCCGCCCCCCCCCCCCCCCCCCACGCTGCGGCAACAGTGCGGGACCCCCCCCCCGCCCCTCCCCCACCCCCACCCATCCCGACCCCCCCCCAATTCTGCACCCACATGCATCGTGCACCTCCCAATTCTGCACCCACCTGTACCTGCACCCCCCCCCAATTCTGCACCCCCCACCCATCCTGACCCCCCCATGCACCCTCCAATTCTGCACCCCCCGCACCCCTAAATCTCCCTTATACTGACCCCCCCATCGTGCACCCCCCATCGTGCACCCCCCAATCTCGCACCCCCCCACCCACCCTGACCCCCCATTTTGCACCCACCTGTACCGTGCACCCCCTATTTCCGCACTCCCCCAATTCTGCAGCCCCACCCACCCTGACCCCCCCCAATTCTGCACCCTCAGACCCCCAAATCCGTTCCCTTCACCCCCCCCAATTTTGCACCCACCTGATCCTGGACCCCCCTATTTCTGCACCCCCCAGTTTTACACCCCCCACCCATCCTCACCCCCCCAATTCTGCACCCCCTCAATTCTGCACCCCCCCACTTCTGCACCCCCCAATTCTGCAGCCCCTAATTCCACCCCCCCATCACCCCCCCCCCCCCTCCTCAGCTCTGCAGCACCCACCTGTACGCACCCCCCCATCCGACCCCCCAAATTCCGCCCTCCCCCCACCCCCCTCTCCCCACCCTGCACCCCCAGGACCCCCCAATTCTGCCCCCCCATCCCCCCCCCCCCCCCCCCACCTCCCATCGCGGGCTCCGTGGGGGTGGCCATGGCGGGGGCGATCGGGTTCGTTCGGCTCAATTCGGCTCCGCTCGGCTCTGGGGTCCGATCGGGTTCGTTCGGCTCCTCCCGGATCCGTTCGGCTCCACTCGGGTCCGTTCGGCTGCGCTCGGCTCCGCTCGGCTCCTCCCGGATCCGTTCGGCTCCACTCGGATCCGTTCGGCTGCGCTCGGCTCCACTTGGCTCAATTCAAGTCCCTTCGGCTCCGCTCGGGTCCCTTCGGCTCCGCTCGGGTCCCTTCGGCTCCGCTCGGGTCCCTTCGGCTCCTCTCGGGTCCCTTCGGCTCCTCTCGGGTCCCTTCGGCTCCGTTCGGGTCCCTTCGGCTCCTCTCGGGTCCCTTCGGCTCCGCTCGGGTCCCTTCGGCTCCGCTCGGCTCCGCTCGGCTCAATTCGAACCCGTTCGGCACCAGCGGGGGCGGAGCCAGAGAGGAGGCCACGCCCACGAGAGTCGGGACTAGCTGGGGGGGACCCAGGAGTTCGGGGAGGGGGGGGGGCAAGGGGGAGCCCAGGAGTTCGAGGGAGATTGGAGGGACCCAGGAGTTCGGGGGGGAACCCAAAGGGACCCAGGAGTTCGGGGCGGGGGGGGGGGGGGCAAGGGGGAGCCCAGGAGTTCGGGGTGGGGGGTTGGGGGGACCCAAGAGTTCGGGAAGGACCCCCAGAGGGACCCAGGAGTTCGGGCCAATGATCATTGGGTGTTGGGTGCCCGTTGGCTGGCCAATGACCAATGAGATGTTGGGTGGGTGCTCATTGGGTGCTGGGTGCCCATTGGCTGGCCAATGACCAATGAGATATTGGGTGGGTTCCCATTGGGTGTTGGGTGCCCATGACCATGAGATGTTGGGTGCCCATTGGATGCCGGGTGCCCATTGGCTGGCCAATGACCAATGAGATGTTGGATGGGTGCCCATTGGCTGTTGGGTGCTCATTGGGTGGCCAATAACCAATGAGATATTGGGTGGGTTCCCAGTGGGTGTTGGGTGCCCATGAGGTGACCAATGACCAATGAGATGTTGGGTGGGTGCCCATTGGCTGACCAATAACCAATGAGATGTTGGGTGGGTTCCCATTGGGTGTTGGGTGCCCATGACCATGAGATGTTGGGTGCCCATTGGGTGCTGGGTGCTCATTGGCTGACCAATGAGACATTGGGTGGGTCCCCATTGGGTGCTGGGTGACCATTGGCTGGCCAATAACCAATGAGATATTGGGTGGGTTCCCATTGGGTGTTGGATGCTCATTGGGTGGCCAATGACAAATGAGGTATTGGGTTCTCATTGGATGCTGGGTGCCCATTGGCTGGCCAATGACCAATGAGATGTTGGGTGCCCATTGGGTGCTGGGTTCCCGTTGGGTGGCCAATGACAAATGAGGTATTGGGTTCCCATTGGATGCTGGGTGCCCATTGGCTGGCCAATGACCAATGAGATGTTGGGTGGGTGCCCATTGGCTGACCAATAACCAATGAGATGTTGGGTGGGTTCCCATTGGGTGTTGGGTGCCCATGACCATGAGATGTTGGGTGCCCCTTGGGTGCTGGGTGCCCATTGGCTGGCCAATGACCAATGAGATGTTGGGTGGGTGCCCATTGGCTGTTGGGTGCTCATTGGATGGCCAATAACCAATGAGATATTGGGTGGGTTCCCATTGGGTGTTAGGTGCTCATTGGGTGGCCAATGACCAATGAGATATTGGGTGGGTTCCCATTGGGTGTTGGGTGCCCATGACCATGAGATGTTGGGTGCTCATTGGGTGCTGGGTGCCCATTGGCTGGCCAATGACCAATGAGATGTTGGGTGGGTCCCCACTGGGTGCTGGGTCCCCATTGGTTGCCAGGTGACGCCGCCCCATTGGGTGACAACACGGTGGCCAATGACGACAAGACCTTGGGTGCCTCTGACCCCGCCCCCCGGCCACGCCCCATGGGGGGAGGGGCCGCTTTATTGGGTGCGGGGGAGGGGCAGTGGGCGTGTCCATCTGTCCCAGCTTGGGGGGCACCTGTGGGGAGGGGACACATGGAGGGGACCCAGGCGTCCGGGGGAACCCCCAGAATCGGGGACCCAGGCGTCCGGGCCACTCACCCTTATCGCATCCGCGTGGACAAACCTGTGAGACAAAGGGGTTAATGGGGGGACCCAGGCGTCCGGGAGGGACCCAGGAGTCCGGGAGGGGACCCAGGAGTTCAGGAGGGACCCAGGAGTTTGGGGGTACCCAGGCGTTCGGGAGGGACCCAGGAGTCCGGGAGGGGACCCAGGAGTTCAGGAGGGGACCCAGGAGTTTGGGAGGGACCAGGAGTTCAGGAGGGACCCAGGAGTTCGGGTGGACCCAGGATTTCGGGAGGGACCCAGGCGTTCGGGAGGGGACCCAGGAGTTCGGGGGGGACCCAGGAGTCCGGGGGCAGACCCAGGAGTTCGGGAGGGACCCAGGCGTCCAGCCACTCACGTCGCAGCGATTGCCTCAGGGGTCCCTCGGTCTCATCCGGCTCCCCCGTCCTGGGGACCAGTTCATCCCAGTTACCTCCCAGTTCATCCCAGTTACCTCCCAGTTACCTCCCAGTCCCTCCCAGTAAGTCCCAGTACTCCCAGTTCCCCCCATTCCCTCCCAGTTCCCCCCAGTTTCTCCAGTTCCCTCCAATCCCTCCCAGTCATTCCCAGTAAGTCCCAGTGCTCCCAGTTCCCTCCCAGTTCCTCCCAGTTCCCCCCAGTAACTCCCAGTGCCCCCAAAATCCCTTCCCAGTTCCTCCCATTCCCTCCAGTAACTCCCAGTTCATCCCAGTCCCCCCAATCTCATCCCAGTCAGTCCCAGTAACTCCCATTCCCTCCCAGTTCATCCCAGTCTCTCCCAGTGCCCCCCAAATCCCTTCCCAGTCCCTCCCAGTGCTCCCAGTCCCTCCCAGTCCCTCCCAGTCCCTCTCAGTTCATCCCAGTTCCCCCAACCCCCATCCCAGTTCCTCCCAGTAACTACATGTGGCCCCAAAATCCCTTCCCAGTTCCTTCCCAGTTCCCTCCCAGTTCCCTCCCAGTTCCCTCCCAGTCCATCCCAGTCCATCCCAGTCCCTCCCAGTTCCATCCCAGTCCCTTCCAGTCTATCCCAGTCTGTCCCAGTCTATCCCAGTCCAACCCAGTCCCTCCCATTGACCCTCCCAGTCCCTCCCAGTTCCATTCCAGTATAACCCAGTCCCTCCCAGTCCCTCCCAGTCCCTCCCAGTCCCTCCCAGTCCATCCCAGTCCATCCCAGTCCATCCCAGTCTATCCCAGTTACTTGGGTTGTTGGTCAAATTTGCAGCGGCAGCGCCGACCTGAGGGGGGGGACACACGACATTTTTGGGGAAAAAAACAGTGAATTTCGGGAAAAAAAAAACAAAATGAAATGGGGGTTTGGGGAGAAATTGGGTGAATTCAAAATTCTGCATTTTTGGGGTGTTTTGGGTGTTTTTGGAGGAGATTTGGGGTGATTTGGGGCGCTTTTGGTGGTTTGGGGCGATGTTGGGTGATTTGGGGACATTTCGTGTGATTTTGGGCAATTTGGGTTGATTTGGGCTGATTTGGGGAGATTTAGGGTGTTTTGGGTTGATTTGGGGTGATTTGGGGAGTTTGGGGTGATTTGGGGTGTTTTGGGTGATTTTGGGGCAATTTTGGTTGATTTTGGGTGTTTTGGGTGATATGGGGTGATTTTGGGGCAATTTGATTGATTTTGGGTGTTTGGGTGATTTGGGTGAGTTTTGGGTTATTTGGGGTGTTTTGGGGTAATTTGGGGTGATTTGGGCGATTTTGGGCGATTTTGGGGCATTTTTGGTTGATCTTGGGTGTTTTGGGTGATTTGGGGGCAATTTGGGGTGATTTTGGCTGTTTTGGGGAGTTTTGGGTGATTTGGGGTACATTTTGCTGATTTGGGGTGTTTTGGGTGATTTTGGGTGTTTTGGGGTAATTTTGGGCTGATTTTGGGCGGTTTTGGGGCAATTTGGGGTGACTTGGGGTGTTTTGGATAATTTTGGGTGTTTTGGGGTAATTTTGGGCCGATTTTGGGCAATTTGGGGTGATTTGGGGCGATTTTGGGGCAATTTTGGTTGATTTGGGGTGTTTTTGGGTGATTTTGGGCCATTTTGGGACAATTCTGGTTGATTTTGGGTGTTTTGGGCGATTTTGGTCGTTTTGGGGGCAATTCTGTTCGATTTTGGGCGATTTTGGGGCAATTCTGCTTGATTTTGGGTATTTTGGGTGATTCTGGGTGATTTTGGGGCATTTTTGGTTGATCTTGGGTGTTTTGGGTGATTTTTGGCTGATTTTGGTGATTCTGGGCGACTTTGAGGCAATTTTGATTGATTTGAGGTGTTTTGGGGTAATTTTGGGCTGATTTCGGGTTATTTTGGCTGATGTTGGGCGATTTTGGGGCATTTTGGGGTGATTTTGGCTGATTTGGGGCGTTTTTGGCTTTTCTTTGGTGATTTTTGCCGAACATTGGGGTGATTTTTAACCTTTTTGGGGTGTTTTGGGGGCATTTTTGGGGCGTTTTGGGCCATTTGGGGGCGTTTTTAGGTGATTTTGGGATGATTTTTATGATTTTGGGGTGATTTTTGCCGATTTCGGGGTGTTTCGGGCCGATTTTGGGGTGATTCGGGCCGTTTTTGGGTACGCACTGAGGATGATGAGGATGCCCAGCACAAATATGGGTGATTTGGGGTGGTTTTGGGGCGTTTTGGATGATTTTGGGGTGTTTTTTGGGGGATTTTGGGGTGATTTTGGTGATTTTGGGGTGATTTTTGCCGATTTTGGGGTGTTTGGGGCCGATTTTGGGGTGATTTGGGCCGTTTTGGGGTACGCACTGAGGATGATGAGGATGCCCAGCACGAACACGACGCCGGCGAAGATCAAACCCCCGAGACGTAGCGAATCATAATCTGGGGGGCGGGGTCAACGTCACGTGATTGAGGGGGCGGGGCCAACACGGGACACGTGACATCCCCCGCCCGGCGGCTCCGCCCCTCACACTCACCGTAATGGAAACGCCCATCCGGGTCCTCAGGGGGCGCTGCGGAGGGACCCAGGAGTTCGGGGGGGACCCAGGAGTTCGGGGGAGACCCAGGAGTCCGGGAGGGACCCAGGAGTTCGGGGAGGACCCAGGAGTGCCCCAAAGGACCCAGGAGTTCGGGGGGGACCCAGTATTGGGGAGGGACCCAGGAGTGCCCCAATGGACCCAGGAGTTCGGGGGGGACCCAGTATTGGGGAGGGACCCAGGAGTTCGGGAGGGACTCAGATGTTTGGGTGGGACCTAGGAGTGCAGGAGGGACCCAGGAGTGCCCCAAAGGACCCAGGAGTTCAGGAGGGACCCAGGAGTGCCCCAAGGGACCCAGGAGTTCGGAGAGAGGACCCAGGAGTTCGGGGAGGACCCAGGAGTGCCCCAAAGGACCCAGGAGTTCGGGCAGAGGACCCAAGAGTTCAGAAGGGACCCAGGAGTGCCCAATGGATCCAGGAGTTTGGGGGGGGACCCAGGAGTTCAGGGGGACTCAGTATTGGGGAGGGACCCAGGAGTGCCCCAAGGGACCCAGGAGTTCGGGGGGGATCCAGGAGTTTAGGGGGACCCGGTATTGGGGAGGGACCCAGGAGTGCCCCAAGGGACCCAGGAGTTCAGGAGGGACCCAGGAGTGCCCCAAGGAACCCAGGAGTTCAGGGGTACCCAGGAGTGTGGGGAGGGACCCAGGAGTGCCCCAAAGGACCCAGGAGTTCGGGGAGAGGATCCAGGAGTTCAGGAGGGACCCAGGAGTGCCCCAAGGGACCCAGGAGTTTGGGGAGAGGACCCAGGAGTGCGGGGAGGGACCCAGGAGTGCCCCAAAGGACTCAGGAGTTCGGGGGGGACCCAGGAGTTTGGGGAGACTCACCCCCTCCCCCCTAGGGACCCAGGCGTCCGGGAGCTCCCGAACGCCTGGGTCCCTCACTCACCTGCTCCCGGGGCCATGGCGGCCGCCCCTCCCCCACCACTGAGACCTGGGGGCAAAACAGGGAGAATTGGGCAAAATTGGGCAAAAATGAGGCAAATCGGACAAAAATGGGGGAAATTGGCCCAAAAAATTGACAGATTTGGTCAAAAATGGGGGAAAAGGAGCAAAATTGGGGCAAAATGGGCAAAACTGAGTAAAACTGGGCAAAATGGGGCAGAATTGGGTAAATTGGGGGGGAACGACCGTTGTCATGGAGACGTGACCTTGGCCCCTCCCCCCCGCCCTTGTCAAGGGACCCAGGCGTCCGGGGGGGGACCCAGGCGTCCCCCGGACGCCTGGGTCCCCTCCTGGACGCCTGGGTCCCCCCCAAAAATAGTAGCCCCCTATTCCCTTCACCCCCCCCAATACCTGGCTCCCCGGACTCCTGGGTCCCTCCCGGACTCCTGGGTCCCTCCCGGACGCCTGGGTCCCCTCCCGGACGCCTGGGTCCCCTGCCCGGCCGGGTTATTTTTAACCCTCTGTCCCCGTTGGTCGAAACATCAGGAGGCGTTGGCGGCTGCGCCCGGACGCCTGGGTCCCTGGGGCACTCCTGGGTCCCTTCCAGACGCCTGGGTCCCTGGGGCACTCCTGGGTCCCTCCCGAACGCCTGGGTGCCTGGGGCACTCCTGGGTCCCTCCCGGACGCCTGGGTCCCTGGGGCACTCCTGGGTCCCTTCCAGACGCCTGGGTCCCTGGGGCACTCCTGGGTCCCTCCCGAATGCCTGGGTGCCTGGGGCACTCCCGGGTCCCACCCTGGACGCCTGGGTCCCTGGGGCACTCCTGGGTCCCCTCCCAGGTGCCTGGGGCACTCCTGGGTCCCTTCCCCAAACTCCTAGGTCCCCTATTTGGGTCCCCCCCCGAACTCCTGGGTCCCTTGGAGCACTCCTGGGTCCCCCCCCCCCGAACTCCTGGGTGCCCTGGGGCACTCCTGGGTCCCTTGGGGCACTCCTGGGTCCCCTCCTCAAACTCCTGGGTCCCCTCTCCGAACTCCTGGGTCCCCCTCCCGAACTCCTGGGTCCCTTGGGGCACTCCTGGGTCCCCTCCTGAACACCTGGATCCCTGGGGCACTCCTGGGTCCCAATCTCCTTCTAACGCCCCCTAGTGGGCTCCCAGTTACATCCCAGTAACCCCCCAGTAAACCCCCAGTTGCCTCCCAGTAACTGACCCAGTAACTCCCAGTAACTCCCAGTAACCCCTCCCAGTCCCCCCCAGTGTCCCCCCAGTAACACCCACCCCCCCCCAATCAATGTCCCTTTGTCTGTCCCCCGGCCTCGAGCCAGAGACAGACAAATGGAGCCTTTGTCTGGGGGGACCCAGGCGTCCGGGGGGACCCAGGCGTCCGGGGAGGGACCCAGGCATCCGGGAGGGACCCAGGAGTTCGGGAGGGGACCCAGGAGTTCAGGGAGGACCCAGGAGTTTGAGGGGGACCCAGGCGTCCGGGGAGGGACCCAGGAGTTCGGGAGGGGACCCAGGAGTTCGGGAGGGACCCAGGAGTTCAGGGAGGGACCCAGGAGTTCTGGGAGGGACCCAGGAGTTCAGAAGGGACCCAGGAGTTCGGGAGGGGACCCAGAAGTGCGAGAGGGGACCCAGGAGTTCGGGGAGGGACCCAGGAGTTTGGGGAGGGACCCAGGAGTTCGGGAGGGGATCCAGGAGTTCGGGGAGGGACCCAGGAGTTCAGGAGGGACCCAGGAGTTCGGGGAGGGACCCAGGAGTTCAGGAGGGACCCAGGAGTTCGGGGAGAGACCCAGGAGTTCAGAAGGGACCCAGGAGTTCGGGAGGGGACCCAGAAGTGCGGGAGGAGACCCAGGAGTTTGGGGAGGGACCCACGAGTTTGGGGAGGGACCCAGGAGTTCGGGAGGGGACCCAGGATTTCGGGAGGGACCCAGGAGTTCGGGAGGGGATCCAGGAGTTCGGGGAGGGAGCCAGGAGTTTGAGGGGGACCCAGGAGTTCGGGAGGGGACCCAGGAGTTCGGGGGCGGACCCAGGAGTTTGAGGGGGACCCAGGAGTTCGGGAGGGGACCCAGGAGTTCAGAAGGGACCCAGGAGTTCGGGAGAGACCCAGGAGTTCAGAAGGGACCCAGGAGTTCGGGAGGGGACCCAGGAGTTCAGGAGGGACCCAGGAGTTCGGGAGGGACCCAGGAGTTCAGAAGGGACCCAGGAGTTCGAGAGGGGACCCAGGAGTTCAGGAGGGACCCAGGAGTTCGGGAGGGACCCAGGAGTTCAGAAGGGACCCAGGAGTTCGGGAGGGGACCCAGGAGTCTGGGGGGACCCAGGCTGTTCGGGAGGGACCCAGGAGTTCGGGGAGGGGACCCAGGAGTTCGGGGGGTGTCCAATTTTGGGGGGGCTTCTTGGGGGAATTTTGGGGGGGGGGTCAATGGGGCTGGTGCTGGTGCTGCTGCTTGGGGGCGTGGCCTGGGCAGGAGGCGTGGCCTGGGCAGGGGGCGTGGCCTCCGGAGTCCCCGGATGTTCCCCTGGTTGCGAATGCGACGCCGACAGCGCCCTCTGCAGGACGGGCGGACCCGCCGCTCCCCGCCCCCTCCCGCCGCGATTGGCTGCGCTGTGAGTGACGTCACCCCCACGTGACCTCCGCCCCGCCCCCCCTCCTCCCCTTCCCCGCACCCTTTAGGCCCCTCCCCCCATTTTAGGCCCCCCCCCCCTTTTTTTTGGGTACCCCCCCCCCTTAAAATCCCCACCCCCTTGGCCACGCCCCTTGCGTGAACGTGATGATGTCACCACGGAGGCCACGCCCCCCGCGCTGGGTTGGGGGCGGGGTTTGTTTTGGGTGCCCAGTTGGACCAGTTCACCCCAGTTCACCCCAGTTCATCCCAGTCCATCCCAGTTCACCCCAGTTCACCCCAGTTCATCCCAGTTCACCCCAGTTCATCCCAGTTCATCCCAGTTCACCCCGCATGTCTCTGATTGGCTGGCAGGTCCCAGTTCACCCCAGTTCATCCCAGTTCACCCCGCAGGTCTCTGATTGGCTGGCGGGTCCCAGTCCATCCCAGTCCATCCCAGTTCACCCTAGTCCATCCCAGTCCATCCCAGTCCATCCCAGTTCATCCCAGTTCACCCCAGTTCACCCTGCAGGTCTCTGATTGGCTGGCGGGTCCCAGTTCACCCCAGTTCATCCCAGTTCACCCCAGTCCATCCCAGCTCATCCCAGTTCATCCCAGTTCATCCCAGTTCACCCCACAGGTCTCTGATTGGCTGGTGGGTCCCAGTTCATCCCAGTTCATCCCAGTCCGTCCCAGTTCACCCCAGTTCACCCCGCAGGTCTCTGATTGGCTGGCGGGTCCCAGTTCATCCCAGTTCATCCCAGTCCATCCCGGTTCATCCCAGTTCACCCCACAGGTCTCTGATTGGCTGGCGGGTCCCAGTTCACTCCAGTTCATCCCAGTCCATCCCAGTTCGTCCCAGTCCATCCCAGTTCATCCCAGTTCACCCCAGTTCACCCCACAGGTCTCTGATTGGCTGGTGGGTCCCAGTTCATCCCAGTTCATCCCAGTCCATCCCAGTCCATCCCAGTTCACCCCACAGGTCTCTGATTGGCTGGCGGGTCCCAGTCCATCCCAGTCCATCCCAGTTCACCCCAGTTCATCCCAGTTCACCTCCCAGGGCTCTGATTGGCTGGCGGGTCCCAGTTCATCCCAGTCCATCCCAGTTCATCCCAGTCCATCCCAGTTCATCCCAGTTCACCCCGCAGGTCTCTGATTGGCTGGCGGGTCCCTGTTCTCTCCGAAGGCGCCTTCGCTGACACCCCCGACCTGCAGCTGCTGTGAGAATGTCCCCAAATGTCCCCAAATGGCCTCAAATGGCCCTAAAATGTCACCTCAGTGTCTCCAATGTCCCCAAATGTCCCCATTGACCCCAATGTCCCCAATGTCCCCATTGATCCCAAATGTCCTCAATGTCCCCATTGACCCCAATGTCCCCATTGACCCCAAATGTCCCCAGTGTCCCAAATGTCCCCATTGACCCCCAGTGTCCCCAATGTCCCCAATGTCCCCATTGATCTCAAATGTCCCCAATGACCCCAAATGTCCCCTATGTCCCCATTGGTCCCCAATGTCCCCATTGGTCCCTAATGTCCCCATTGACCCCAATGTCCCCTTTGATCCCAAATGTCCTTAATGTCCCCATTGACCCCAGTGTCCCCATTGACCCCAAATGTCCCCAATGTCCCCAGTGTCCCCAATGACCCCAATGTCCCCATTGACCCCAAGAGCCCCATTGACCCCAATGTCCCCATTGGTCCCAAATGTCCCCAATGACCCCAAATGGCCTTAATGTCCCCAATGTCCCCATTGACCCCAATGTCCCCATTGACCCCAATGTCCCCAATGTCCCTATTGATCCCAAATGTCCTCAATTTCCCCATTGACCCCAGTGCCCCCAATGTCCCCATTGGTCCCAAATGTCCCCAATGTCCCAAATGGACCCAATGGCCCCCACTGTCCCCAATGTCCCCATTGATCCCATTGACCCCAATGTCCCCAGTGTCCCCAATGTCCCCAATGGCCCCAGTGTCCCCAATGACCCCAAATGGCTCCAATGACCCCCATGTCCCAAATGTCCCCTGTGTCCCCATGGATCCCAAATGTCCTCAATGGCCCCAAATGGCCCCAATGGCCCCAGTGTCCCCAATGGCCCCAGTGTCCCCAATGGCCTCAATGTCCCCATGGACCCCGAATGTCCCCAATGTCCCCACTGACCCCAATGTCCCCAAGTGTCCCCAATGTCCCCATTGACCCCAATGGCCCCATTGACCCCAATGGCCCCAGTGTCCCCAATGACTCCAAATGTCCCCAATGGCCCCAATGGCCCCAGTATCCCCAATGGCCCCAATGACCCCAATGGCCCCAATGTCCCCATTGACTCCAACGTCCCCAATGACCCCAAATGGCCCGAAATGTCACCAACCATCCCCAAATGTGTCCCCAGGGGTGACCGTGGGGTGTCCCCCCCATTGTCCCCCCATTGTCCCCGCATTGTCCCCCCAGGCTGATCACTGGTGGCCACTTGGGGACAATTGGGGACGGGGCATTTGCTGGACTGGTGCTACTGGAGTATCTGTGAGCGGGACTGGGATGGACTGGGATGGACTGGGATATACTGGGAGGGACTGGGATGGACAGGGGTGGACTGGAAGGGACTGGGAGGGAACTGGGAGCACTGGGATATACTGGGAGGGACTAGGAGGAACTGGGGGGGACTGGGAGTCACTGGTCTGTACTGGGGACACTTGGTTGTACTGGGAGGGACTGGGAGGGACTGGGGGGGACTGGGATGTACTGGGAGGAACTTGGGGGGCACTGGAAGTCACTGGTCTGAACTGGGGACACTGGGTTGTACTGGGAGGGACTGGGGAGCACTGGGAAGGACATTGGGATGTACTGGGAGGGACACTGGGGGTTACTGGGGTGTACTGGGTAGGGACACTGGTTTGTACTGGGGACACTGGGTTGTACTGGGAGGGACTGGGATGTACTGGAAGGAACTGGGTGGCGGGGGGGGACATTGGTGTGTACTGGTTCATAATGGTCTGTACTGGTCTGTACTGGTCTATACTGGTCTATACTGGTCCATACTGGTCTATACTGGTCTGTACTGGTGCCACCATTGCAGGTTCCTTGAGGACAACGACGTCGGGTCCATCGTCCCCTCGGCGCTGAGGGGACTGAGGGGGCTGAGACACCTGTGGGTGACAATGGGGACAATGGGGACACTGTGGGGACAATGGGGACAATGGGGACACCCTGGGGACAATGAGGACATGGGGACAATGGGGACACCCTAGGGACAATGGGGACAGTGGGGACATGGGGACACCCTGGGGACAATGGGGACACATGGGGACAATGGGGGGACACGAGGACAACCTGGGGACCAAGGGGACATGAGGACAATGGGGAGACCCTGGGGACACCTTGGGGACATCCTGGAGACAATGGGGACATGGGGACACCCTTGGGATAATGGGGACAATGGGGAGACTGTGGGGACAATGGGGGCATGGGGACAGTGGGGATAGTGGGGGACAATAGGGACAACCTGGGGACAATGGGGACATAATGAGGACATGGGGACAATGCGGAGACCCTGAGGACAATGGGGACACCCCAGGGACACCGTGGGGACATTGGGGACATAACAGGGACATCATGGGGACAAGGCGACATTCGGGACAACGGGGATACCCAGGGGACAATGGGGACACCATGGGGACAATGGGGACACGATGGGGACAATGGGGATACCCAGGGGACAATGGGGACACTGTGGGGACAATGGGGACACGATGGGGACAAGGGGGACATTGGGGACAATGGGGATACCCAGGGGACAATGGGGACACTGTGGGGACAATGGGGACACCATGGGGACAATGGGGACATCCTGGTTGGTGGTGGGGACACCCTGGGGACCCTCATCCCCCCCATGTCCCCATGTACCCCCATGTCCCCCCATGTCCCCCCATGTCCCCATGTCCCCATGTCCCCCCATGTTCCCATGATGTCCCCAATGTCCCCATGATGTCCCCAATGTCCCCACAGGAGTTTGGCCAATAACCGATTGGAGACGCTGCCCCGGGGGCTGTTCCAGGGGCTGGAGACACTGACCCAGCTGTGGGTGACATGGGGACAATGGGGACATGGGGACATCATGGGGACAACATGGGGATATGGGGACATCATGGGGATATGGGGACAATGGGGACAATGGGGACATCATGGGGATATGGGGACAGAGGGACATGGGGACATCATGGGGACATCATGGGGATATGGGGACAATGGGGACATCATGGGGATATGGGGACAGAGGGACATGGGGACATCATGGGGACATCATGGGGATATGGGGACAATGGGGACATCATGGGGATATGGGGACAGGGGGACATGGGGACAGGGGGATATGGGGATATGGGGACAATGGGATCAATGGGGACATGGGGACAGGGGGACAGGGGGACATGGGGACAGGGGGGATATGGGGACAGGGGGACATGGGGATATGGGGACAGGGGGATGGGGGGGGACATGGGGACAGGGGGACATGGGGACAGGGGGACAGGGGGATATGGGGACAGGGGGACAGGGGGACATGGGGACAGGGGGACATGGGGATGTGGGGACATGGGGATATGGGGACATGGGGATATGGGGACAGGGGGACAGGGGGACATGGGGACAGGGGGACATGGGGATGTGGGGACATGGGGACATGGGGACAATGGGATCAATGGGGACATGGGGACATGGGGACAGGGGGACAGGAGGATATGGGGACATGGGGACATGGGGACATGTCGTCCCAGGGACCTGCGGGGAAACCCCTTCGTGTGCGACTGCCGCCTGCGCTGGTTGGTCACGTGGTTGGGCGGGGCCGCCCCTCCCCCCAGCGAGGCGGGCCGCTGCCGGGGACCCCCCCAGCATCAGGGCACCCCATTGGCCCAGCTGCAGCCCCGCGACTTCCAGTGCATGGCCTCCGGTACGCCCGGACGCCTGGGTCCCTTCCCGGACGCCTGGGTCCCTCTCGAACTCCTGGGTCCCTCCCGAACTCCTGGGTCCCTCCCCGAACTCCTGCATCCCTCCCAGAACTCCTGGGTCCCTCCCGAACTCCTGGGTCCCTCCCAGAACTCCTGGGTCCCCTTCAGAACTCCTGGGTCCCTCCCAGAACTCCTGGGTCCCTCCCGAACTCCTGGGTCCCCCCAGAACTCCTGGGTCCCTCCCGAACTCCTGGGTCCCTCCCGAACTCCTGGGTCCTCCCTGAACTCCTGGGTCCCCTCCGAACTCCTGGGTCCGCCCTGAACTCCTGGGTCCCTCCCAGAACTCCTGGGTCCCTCCCGAACTCCTGGGTCCCTCCCAGAACTCCTGGGTCCCTCCCGAACTCCTGGGTCCCTCCCGAACTCCTGGGTCCCTCCCAGATCTCCTGGGTCCCTCCCCAACTCCTGGGTCCCCCCTGAACTCCTGGGTCCCTCCCGAACTCCTGGGTCCCTCCCCGAACTCCTGGGTCCTCTCCCCAACCACCCAATGCATCATTATTGGGGATGTTGTTGATGGACCCAGGCATCCGGGTGGCTTCTAACAATGGGCGTATCCCCCCCCAGAGCTCCGCCCCTTCCAGTCCCTTCCCTTCTCCTCATTGGCTGCTGAGCCCTTTGGGCAGGGGGGGCAGGTGGGCGTGGCCTTGGCCCAGCCCTTTGCCGGCGCCTGCGCCCTCCTGGAATGGGACCAATTGGGGGGACGCTTCCGCGCCCCAATTGTGGTCAACGGTGAGTCCGACACCCCCGGGACCCCCAAAAACAGCTTTGAGGACCCCAAAAATGGGGGAGAGGGACCAAAAATGGGCTGAGAAATCTCAAAAACGGGCAAAAACGGGCTGAGGAACCTCAACGTTTGGCCTGAGGAACCTCAAGAAGATCTTGGTGGAGCTTGAAAGTCATGGTGGGACCCCAGAAATGCCATCAGGGACCCCAAAACCAGCTTGAAGGGCCCCAAAAACATCATGAGGGACCCCAAAAATGTCAATACAGAGCCCCAAAAATGGGTTGAGGGACCCCAAAAAGATCTTGAGGGACATCAAGAATGGGCCAGAAATGGGTTGAAGAACCTCAAAATGTCTTGGTGGAGCCATAAACTCACCCCAATGTCCCCACAGAGTTGTCCTTGTCACCCCAATGTCCCCATAGGGTTGTCCCATCACCCCAATGTCCCACCACCCCAATGTCCCATCACCCCAATGTCCCCATAGGGTTGTCCCACCACCCCAATGACCCCATAGGTTTGTCCCACCACCCCAACATCCTGTAGAGTTGTCCCATCACCCCAATGTCCCCATAGGGTTGTCCCACCACCCCAGTGACCCCATAGGGTTGTCCCACCACCCCAATGTCCCCATCACCCCAATGTCCCCATTACCCCAATGTCCCCATAGGGTTGTCCCACCACCCCAACATCCTGTAGAGTTGTCCCATCACCCCAATGACCCCATAGGGTTGTCCCACCACCCCAGTGACCCCATAGGGTTGTCCCACCACCCCAATGTCCCCACCACCCCAATGTCCCCATAGGGTTGTCCAATCACCCCAATGACCCCATCACCCCAATGACCCCATAGGGTTGTCCCACCACCCCAATATCCCCATAGGGTTGTCCCACCACCCCAATGTCCTCATAGGGTTGTCCCATCAACCCAATGTCCCATCACCCCAATGTCCCCATAGGATTGTCCCACCACCCCAATGACCCCGTAGGGTTGTCCCACCACCCCAGTGACCCCATTGGGTTGTCCCACCACCCCAACATCCTGTAGAGTTGTCCCACCACCCCAATGACCCCATCACCCCAATGTCCCCATAGGGTTGTCCCACCACCCCAATGTCTTCAAAGGGTTGTCCCATCACCCCAATGTCCCACCACCCCAATGTCCCCATAGGATTGTCCCCATCTACCTAATGTCACCATAGGGTTGTCCCACCACCCCAATGTCTCCATAGGGTTGTTCCACCACCCCAATGTCCCCACCACCCCAATATCCCCATTACCCCAATGACCCCATAGGGTTGTCCCACCACCCCAAAATCCTGTAGAGTTGTCCCATCACCCCAATGTCCCCATAGGGTTGTCCCACCACCCTGATGTCTCCATAGAGTTGTCCCACCACCCCAGTGACCCCATAGTGTTGTCCCACCACCCCAGTGATCCCATTGGGTTGTCCCATCACCCCAATGTCCCATCACCCCAACATCTCCATAGGGTTGTTCCACCACCCCACCGCCCCCACCTCCTTGCCCTCCACGCCCACCCCCTCCTCCTTGTCCCCCACAGGCTCATCCCCGGTGGCCTGTCACCCCCTCCAACTGGGTGCCACCTTCCTCCTGGTGGTGGCCCAACTGGGGGGCGGCTCCACCGTGTGGCGCCGCGCGGGGGGTCCCGGCAGCCCCTTCGTCCTCCTGCAGACCCTGGGGACGGGGCGGCTGCGGCGCCCGCACGCGGTGGCCAGCGCCCGCCTTGGTGGCCAATGGTACCTCGGGGTGGCCGACAGCTCCAAGGGCGGCACCAGCACCGTGTTCCGCTGGGGGGGCCGCGGGTTCTACCCCCACCAGGCGCTGCGGCCGTGGCACCGCGATACCCACCTGGAGTTCCTGGAGTTGGGGGGCAGGCCCGCCATGGTGGTTTGCAGCGGGGGGAGGCGCCCCCTGGTGTATCGGTGGAGCGGGGGGAGCTTCGCGCCCCACACCGACATCCCCCATGTGCCCGATGTCTACGCCGCCAAGCACTTCCGGCTACGTGGGAACGTCTTCTTGTGCCTCACAAGGTTCTTGGGGGATGCCAAGGTGAGCAGGGGGTGGAATTATGGGGGTCAACTCAACCCAACTCAACCCAACCCAACTCAACCCAACCTAACTCAACCAAACTCAACCCAACTCAACCCAACTCAACCCAACTCAACCCAACCCAACCCAACCCAACTCAACCCAACTCAGTCCAACTCAACCCAACTCAGTCCAACTCAACCCAACTCAATCCAACCCAACTCAACTCAGCCCAACTCAACCCAACCCAACTCAACCCAACTCAGCCCAACTCAACCCAACTCAACCCAACCCAATTCAATCCAATCCAACTCAACTCAACCCAACCCAACTCAACTCAACTCAACCCAACTCAACCCAACCCAACTCAACCCAACTCAACCCAACCCAACTCAACCCAACTCAACCCAGCTCAACCCAACTCAACGCAACTCAACTCAACCCAACCCAACTCAATCCAACCCAACCCAACTCAACCTAACCCAACTCAATCCAACCCAACTCAATCCAACCCAATCCAACTCAATCCAACCCAACTCAACCCAACTCAACACAACTCAACTCAACCCAACTCAATTCAATCCAACCCAACTCAACCCAACTCAACGCAACTCAACTCAACCCAACCCAATTCAATCCAACCCAACTCAACCTAACTCAACTCAATCCAACCCAACTCAACCCAACCCAGCTCAACCCAACTCAACCCAACCCAAATCAACTCAACTCAACCCAACCCAACTCAACCCAACCCAACTCAACCCTACCCAACTCAATCCAACCCAGCTCAACCCAACTCAATACAACCCAACTGAACTCAACCCAACCCAACTCAATCCAACCCAACCCAACCCAACTCAACTCAGCCCAACCCAACTCAATCCAACCCAACCCAACCCAACTCAACTCAGCCCAACTCAACCCAACTCAGCTCAGCCCAACTCAACCCAACTCAACCCAACCCAATTCAATCCAACCCAACTCAACCCAACCCAAGTCAACTCAATCCAACCCAACCCAACTCAATCCAACCCAACCCAACTCAATCCAACTCAACCCAACTCAACCCAATCCAACTCAACTCAACCCAACCCAACTCAGTCCAACTCAACCCAACTCAATCCAACTCAACCCAACTCAACCCAACCCAACTCAACCCAACTCAACCCCCCCCAAGATGCCACCACCCAACCCAACCCAACTCACCCCCCTTCCCACACCCCCGCCTTGTTCAGGTGATGCGCTGGGAGGGCTCCATGTTCCGCGAGGTGCAGCAGGTCCCGGCGCGCGGCTCCATGGTCTTCCAGCCGCTGACCTTGGCCAATCAGCGCTACGTGATCCTGGGCAACGACTTCGCCCCCACCCGCCTGTTCCGCCTGGTCGAGCGGGGCCCCCTGGAGGCCGCGCAGGAGCTGCTGCTGCCCACCCCCCGTGCCTTCGTCCCCGTCACCGTGGGCCATCGCCACTTCCTGGTGGCCTCCAGCTTCAGGGGGGCCACCCAGATCTACCGGCACGTCACCGTGGACCTGGGGGCTTAAAGGGGGACATGGGGACATTGGCCGGGGTGTCACCGTGGAGCTGGGGGCTTGAAGGGACATGGGGACATTGGCCATGGTGTCACCATAGACCTGGGGGCTTGAAGGGACATGGGGACATTGGCCATAGTGTCACCGTGGAGATGGGGACATCGACCATCATGGGGACATTGACCACCATGGGGACATTGACCACCATGGGGACATTGACCGTGGTGTCACCGTGGACCTGGGGACATGGGGACATTGATCATGGTGTCACCATGGAGCTGGGGACATGGGGACATTGACCACCATGGGGACATTGACCACCATGGGGACATTGTAGTGTCACCATGGAGCTGGGGACATGGGGACATCAACCATCATGAACCTGGGGCCTAAGGGGACATGGAGACATCGGCCACGGTGTCACCATGGAGCTGGGGACATGGGGACATTGACCACCATGGGGACATTGACCGTGGTGTCACCATGGAGCTGGGGACATGGGGACATGGACCACCATGGACCTGGGGGCCTAAGGGGACATGGGGACATTGACCACCATGGGGACATTGACCATGGTGTCACCATTGACCTGGGGACATGAGAGACATGGGGACATGGACCATGGTGTCACCATGGACTTGGTCACCTGAAGGACTTGGGGACATCAAGTGTCACCTCCCCAAAGACTGGGGGACATGGGGACATCAGCCATGATGGGGACATTGGCCATGGTGGCACTATGGACTTGGTGACCTCAAAGACTTGGGGACACCAACCACGATGTCACCATAGACCTGGGGACCTGTGGGGACATTGGCCATGATGGGGACACCAACCACGATGTCACCATGGACCTGAAGAGACATTGGCCATGGTGGGGACACCAACCACGATGTCACCATGGCCCTGGGGGGACATTGGCCATGATGGGGACACCAACCACGATGTCACCATGGACCTGGGGGGACATTGGCCATGATGGGGACACCAACCACGATGTCACCATAGACCTGGGGACCTGGGGGGACATTGACCATGATGGGGACACCAACCACGATGTCACCATGGACCTGGGGGGACATTGGCCACGATGGGGACACCAACCACGATGTCACCATGGACCTGAAGAGACATTGGCCATGGTGGGGACACCAACCACGATGTCACCATGGCCCTGGGGGGACATTGGCCATGATGGGGACACCAATCATGATGTCACCATGGACCTGAGGGGACATTGGCCATGATGGGGACACCAACCACGATGTCACCATGGACCTGGGGGGACATTGGCCATGATGGGGACACCAACCACGATGTCACCATGGACCTGCTCACCCAAGGGACCTCCTGGTGTCCCCAAGGCTACCGCGACCCCATTGTCCCCATTGTCCCCATTGTCCTCCCCGTGCCACCAAAATAACCAAATCCGCTATTTTCCACTTAAGATTTTTAATCCTTTCCCGCCGTTTTTGCCCATTTTCAGGGGGTTTCAGCCCAAAATTATCCTGCTCCTTCCCCCGACGCAGAGTGGCACGGGGATGTCCCCTCTCCCCCGCTTGGGGACATTTGGGGACAAATCAGCACGAGCTGGCGGCTCCTGGAGAGAAACGGGGGGTCAGAGGGTGCCCGGACGCCTGGGTCCCCACCCGAACTCCTGGGTCCCCTCCCGAACTCCTGGGTCCCCTCCCGAACTCCTGGGTCCATCCCTGAACTCCTGGGTCCATCCCTGAACTCCTGGGTCCCTCCCCGAACTCCTGGGTCCCTCCCCGAACTCCTGGGTCCCTCCCCGAACTCCTGGGTCCTCCTGGGGAAGAGGGGGCAACTCACCGGGCTTGAGGTTGGACATCTCAGGGGGAGGACGGTGGTGGCTGTGGGGGAGGAAGGGACAGGGGGTGACAACACGATGTCCCCATGTCCCAATGTCCCCATGTCCCCCTGTCCCAATGTCCTTCTGTCCCCATGTCCCAATGTCCCCGTGTCCCCATGTCCTCCTGTCCCCATGTCCCCCTGTCCCCATATCCCAATGTCCCCCTGTCCCAATGTCCCAATGTCCCCCTGTCCCCTTGTCCCCCTGTCCCAATGTCCCCATATCCCCCTGTCCCAATGTCCCCCTGTCCCAATGTCCCCATATCCCCCTGTCCCAATGTCCCCATGTCCCAATGTCCTAATGTCCCCCTGTCCCAATGTCCCCATATCCCCATTGTCCCCCATTGTCCCCATGTCCCCCATTGTGTCACCTCCGTTTCCTCTGGCACTTGCATGTCCCACCTGGGGAGGGGACACACGGTGACATTATCGGGGGGGGGATGGGACACGTGTGTCCCCTCCCCCCACGTGACCCCACGTGACCCCACGTGACCCCGGGTGACACTCACTGATGAGGACGATGACGCCGGTGACACACAGGACGGCGGCAACGACCAGACCGGCCACACGGAGGCGGTGCCAGTCTGGGGACAACCAATGGGGACACTCGATGGGGACACCCAATGGGGACACCCAATGGGGACACCCAATGGGGACACCCCCATCACCCCCCAATGGGGACACCCAATGGGGACACCCAATGGGGACACCTCTATCACCCCCCAATGGGGACACCCAATGGGGACACTCCCATCACCCCCCAATGGGGACACCCAATGGGGTCACCCCTGTTACCCCCCGATGGGGACATCCCTGTCACCTCCCACTGGGGACACCCCCATCACCTCCCCAAATGGGGACACCCCCATCACCTCTCATTGGGGACACTCAATGGGGACACTCAATGGGGACACCCCTGTCACCCCCCAATGGGGACATCCCTGTCATCCCCATTGGGGACACCTCCATCACCCCCCTATTGGGGACACCCCCATCACCACCCCCATTGGGGACACCCCCATCACCCCCCCCACTGGGGACACTCAATGGGGACACCCCTGTCACCCCCCAATGGAGACACCCAATGGGGACACCCCTGTCACCTCCCATTGGGGACAACCCCAACACCCCTCCATTGGGGACACCCAATGGGGACACCCCTGTCACCCCCCCAATGGGGACACCCCCATCACCCCCCAATTGGGGACACCGCAATGGGGACACCCAATGGGGTCACCCCTGTCACCCCCCAATGGGGACACCCAATGGGGACACTCCCATCACCCCCCATTGGGGACACCCAATGGGGACACCCCCACAATGGGGACACCCAATGGGGACACCCCTGTCCCCCCCCCCAATGGGGACACTCAATGGGGACACCCCTGTCACCTCCCAATGGGGACATCCAAACAATGGGGACACCCTTGTCACCCCGCAATGGGGACACCCAATGGGGACATCCCTGTCACCCCATAATGGGGACATCCCTCTCATCCTCCATTGGGGACACCCCCATCACCCCCCCCCATTGGGGACACCCCCATCACCCCCAATTGGGGACACTCAATGGGGACACCCCTGTCACCCCCCAATGGGGATACCCAATGGGGACACCCAATGGGGACACCCCCACAATGGGTACACCCAATGGGGACACCCCCATCACCTCCCATTGGGGACACTCAATGGGGACACCCCCGTCACCTCCCAATGGGGACATCCAAACAATGGGGACACCCCTGTCACCCCCTAATGGGGACACCCAATGGGGTCACCCCTTTCACCTCCCAATGGGGACACCCAATGGGGACACCCCCACAATGGGGACACCCCCGTCACCTCCTAATGGGAACACCCCCATCACCCCCCCATTGGAGACACCCCAATGGGGACACTCCCATCACCTCCCATTGGGGACACTCAATAGGGACACACCCCCATCACCCCCCAATGGGGACACCCAATGAAGGCATCCAATGGGGACACCCCTGTCACCCCCAATGGGGACACCCAATGGGGTCACCCCTGTCACCTCCCAATGGGGACATCCAATGGGGACACCCCCCCAATGGGGACACCCCCATCACCCCCCATTGGGGACACCCCTGTGACCCTCCCCCCACATTGGGGACACCCCCTTGGGGCCACCCTTGTCCCCTCCCCCACTCACCATACTGGAAGTTACTGGTGGCAACTGGGAAAGAACAGGGGAGGTTCTCAGAGGAGACCCGGACACCTGGGTCCCCCCCGGATGCCTGGGTCCCCCCCGGACACCTGGGTCCCCTCCCAGTATGACCCTCCCCTCTCCCAGTATGGCCCAGTTTGGCTCCTCCCCCTCCCAGTTCATCCCAGTGCGTCCCAGTCACTCACCAGTTGGGGGGTCCCCTCTTGCTGGGGACAGAACTGGAGGGGGGGAAGGGAAACCAGTTGGGGACCAGCTGTCCCAGTGCTCCCAGTTCAGCCCAGTCCCTCCCAGTTCATCCCAGACCCCCCAGTCCCTCCCAGTTCATCCCAGTTCCCCCCCAGTTCATCCAGTTCCCCCCCAGTCCCATCCCAGTTCCCTCCCAGTTCCCCACCAAGTTCCATCCCAGTTCCCTCCCAGTTAATCCCAGTTCCCCCTAGTGCTCCAGTTCCCTCCCAGTTACCTCCCAGTCCATTCCAGTTCCCTCCAGTCCATCCCAGTCCCTCCCAGTTCCCATCAGTCCCTCCCAGTCCATCCCAGTTTCCCCTAGTCCCTCCCAGTGCTCCCAGTTCCCCCCATTCCATCCCAGTCCCTCCCAGTTCCCTCCAGTCCTATCCCAGTTCCCCCCAGTCCCATCCCAGTTCCCCCCATTCCATCCCAGTTCCCCCCAGTCCCTCCCAGTTCATCCCAGTTCCACCCATTCCATCCCAGTTCCCCCCCAGTCCCATCCCAGTTCCCTCCCAAGTTCCATCCCAGTTCCCCCCAGTCCATCCCAGTTCCATCCCAGTGCTCCCAGTTCCCTCCCAGTTTCCCCATTCCATTCCAGTTCCCCCTAGTCCCTCCCAGTTCATCCCAGTCCCTCCCAGTGCTCCCAGTTCCCTCCAGTCCATCCCAGTTCCCTCCCAGTTCCCTCCCAGTTCCCTCCCAGTGCTCCCAGTTCCCTCCCAGTTCCCTCCCAGTCCCTCCCAGTTCCCTCCAGTCCATCCCAGTCCCTCCCAGTTCCCATCAGTCCCTCCCAGTTCATCTCAGTTCCCCCAGTCCCTCCCAGTTTCCCCCATTCCATCCCAGTTCCTTCCAGTTCCCTTTAGTCCATCCCAGTCCATCTCAGTGCTCCCAGTTCCCTCCCAGTTCCCTCCCAGTTCCCCCCAGTCCATCCCAGTTCCCTCCCAGTCCATTCCAGTTCCCTCCCAGTCCATCCCAGTCCCTCCCAGTTCCCATCAGTCCCTCCCAGTCCCTCCCAGTTCCCTCCAGTCCCTCCCAGTCCATCCCAGTTCCCCCTCAAGTTCCATCCCAGTCCATCCCAGTTCCCCCCAGTCCATCCCAGTTCCCCCAGTACCTGCCAGTAGCACCAGGACCCCCAGGGCACCCCCAGCCATCATGTGACCTTTGACCACTGCGGGGGGGGGGGGGGGGCGAACATTTGAGGACCCAGGCGTCCGGGAGGGACCCAGGAGTTCGGGGAGGGGACCCAGGCGTTCGGGGAGGGGACCCAGGCGTTCGGGGAGCGGGGGAGGGGGAGGATGAGTCACACCAGATTCCTGACTGGGGCGTTGCTGGGAAGGAACTGGGCAGCCGAACGCCTGGGTCCCTTCCCGAACGCCTGGGTCCCCCCTATTCGATTGAAGGGTCCTGCCCTTGGAAGGAGGGACCCAGGCGTTCGGGAGGGACTCAGGAATGCAGGGGAGCACCCAGGAGTGCGAGAGGGACCCAGGAGTTCGGGGGGGACCCAGGAGTGCGGGGGTGACCCAGGAGTGTGTGGGGGGACCCAGGAGTGCGGGAGGGACCCAGGAGTGCGGGGGTGACCCAGGAGTGTGTGGGGGGACCCAGGAGTGCGGGAGGGACCCAGGAGTGCGGGGGGGGGACCCAGGAGTGTGTGGGGGGACCCAGGAATTCAGAAGGGCGGGAGGGACCCAGGAGTGTGGGAGGGGGACCCAGGAGTTCAGATGGGACCCAGGAGTGCGGGGGGAGACCCAGGAGTTCAGATGGGACCCAGGAATTCAGAAGGGACCCAGGAGTTCGGGAGGGACCCAGGCGTCCGAGGGTCCCCGCTCACCTTCACCCAGCAGCAATGGGCAGAACAGGAAGGGGGGGGGGGACACACCTGAGCGGGGGGCGGGGCCACATGGGGGGTGGGCGGAGTCACAGCTGCCAGGAGCCACACCCACCCCCCCGAACGCCTGGGTCCCTCCCGAACTCCTGGGTCCCCCCCCTCCCCCGAACTCCTGGGTCCCCTGACCCCAGTGACCCCTCCTGTCACCCCACAAGGGTCCCATTGTCGCCTTTTTGGCGCCACCGCGCGGGGTCAACTCGGGGACACCCGGACGCCTGGGTCCTTTCTTTGGGTGGGGTGAGGGAGGGGTGGGGAGACGTCCCTGATTGGCTGAGAATGAGGGGACCCAGGAGTCCGGGTGAAAAGGGGGGACACAGGCGGTCGGGGGGGGACCCAGGAGTTCGGGTGAGGACCCAAATAGGGGACCCAGGAGTTCGGGAGGGACCCAGGAGTTCGGGAGAGACCCAGGCGTTCGAGAGGGGACCCAGGAGTTCGGGGGGGACCCAGACGTTCGGGGGGGACCCAGGCGTTCGGGAGGGACCCAGGCGTCCGGGTGTGTCCCCCCCGCCTTTCAAAATGGACCCAGGCGTCCGGCAGGGGACTCAGGAGTTCGGGTCAGGACGCAAATAGGGGACCCAGGAGTTCGGGAGGGGACCCAGGAGTTCGGGGGGTTGGGGACACGCGTGACCCGCGGGTGACACAGACACGGACGCGCGCGCGTTGCTGGGCGGGAGTTTATTTGGCGTTTCCATGGCAACGGGTCCCAGGGGCGGTTCCGTCTGCGGGGGGAGGGGGGGACGTCAGGGGACCCAGGCGTTCGGGAGGGACCCAGGCGTCCGGGTGTCCCCCCCACCCCCACTTTCCAAAGGACCCAGGCGTCCGGCCGCCCTCCAAAAGAGGACCCAGGCGTCCGGGTGCCACCCACCCCTCCCCCACCCCAAGAAGGACCCAGGAGTCCGGGCAGCGCTCCCCAAAAGGGACCCAGGCGTCCGGCTGTTCCCCACCCCCCCACAATAGACCCAGGTGTCCAATTGACCTCAAAAGAGGACCCAGGCGTCCGGGTGCCGCTCGTACCCAAGTGTGTCCCCGCCCCCCAAACAAAGGGACCCAGGAGTTCGGGGAGGGACCCAGGAGTTCGGGAGGGGACCCAGGAGTTCGGGAGGGGACCCAAATAGGGGACCCAGGAGTTCACGGGGGACCCAGGAGTTCAGGGGGGACCCAAATAGGGGACCCAGGAGTTCAGGGAGGGACCCAGGAGTTCGGGGGGGGACCCAGGAGTTCGGGAGGGGACCCAAATAGGGGACCCAGGAGTTCAGGGGGGGACCCAGGAGTCCGGGAGGGGACCCAGGAGTTCGGGGGGGCACCCAGGAGTTCAGGGAGGGACCCAGGAGTTCGGAGGGGACCCAAATAGGGGACCCAGGAGTTCGAGGGGGGACCCAAATAGGGGACCCAGGAATTCGAGGGGGGACCCAGGAGTTCGAGGGGGGACCCAAATAGGGGACCCAGGAGTTCAGGGGGGGACCCAGGAGTCCGGGAGGGACCCAGGAGTTCAGGGAGGGACCCAGGAGTTCGGGGGGGACCCAGGAGTTCGGGGGGGACCCAGGCATCCGGGCATCCTCACCAGTGGCACACATAGACCCTCTCCTGCGTGCTGTGGTTTGGGGGAGCCTGGGTGACATCATCGGGGGTGTCCCCGGTGACGTCATCGGGGGTGACATCATCGACGGGGACGTCGGGGGGTCCGGGCGTGATGACGTCACCCTCGACGCGGAAAATCCACCTCCCGGGGACCCCGACGTTGGAACCGCGGGCGATGTTGGGGACGTGCGGGGAGCGCGAGCCGGGGAGGACGGCGTAGTGGGCGGGGTCTCCGCTGTTAAACCCGGCCTAAGGTGGGGGGGGGGGGGGGGGGGCGCGGGTCGGGCACAAATCAGCCCAAACCCGCCCCAAAAACTCCGAGTTTTGCCCCAAAAATGCTGAATTCGGGCTCAAATTGTCTTAAGTCGGGTTCAAATTGTCTTAAGTCGGGCTCAAATCGTCTTAAGTCGGGCTCAAGTCGTCTTAAGTATAGCTCAAATAATCTTACGTCTGGCTCGAATAATCTTAAGTCTGGCTCAATTGTCTTAATTCTGCCCCAAATCCTCTTAATTCTGGCTCGAATCCTCTTAATTCTGGCTCGAATAATCTTAAGTCTGGCTTAAATAATCTTAAGTCTGGCTCCAATCGTCTTAAGCCTGTCTCAATCCTCTTAATTCTGCCCCAAATCCTCTTAATTCTGCCCCAAAGCGTCTTAAGTCTGGCTCGAATAATCTTAAGTCCGGCTCAAATAATCTTAAGTCTGGCTCAGTTGTCTTAATTCTGCCCCAAATTGTCTTAATTCTGCCCCAAATCATCTTAATTCTGGCTCAAATAAACTTAAGTCTGGCTCAAATCCTCTCAATTCTGGCCCCAATTGTCTTAATTCTGCCCCAAATCGTCTTAATTTTGGCTCAAATAATCTTAGTTCCAGCTCAAATCATCTTAATTTTGGCTCAAATAATCTTAAATCTGGCCCAAATCTTCTTAAGTCTGGCTCAAATCATCTAAATCTGGCTCAAATCATCTTAATTAATTCTGCCCCAAATCGTCCTAATTAAGTCTGCCCCAAATCGTCTTAATTATGGTTCAAATCCTCTTACTTAGTTCCGGCCCAAATCATCTTAGTTCGTACTTAAATTGTCTTAATTCTGCCCTGAATTGTCTTAGTCCCGGCTCAAATCCTCTTAATTAAGTCTGCCCCAAACCCTCTTAATTAAGTCTGGCTCAAATAGTCTTAAGTCTGGCTCAAGTCGTCTTAGTTCTTCCCCATAATGTCTTAGTTCTGGCTCAAATCGTCCTAAATGTGGCTCAAATAGTCTTAAGTCTGCCCCAAATCCTCTTCATTAAGTCTGGCCCAAATCATCTTAATTATGGCTCAAATCCTCTTACTTAGTTCCAGCCCAAATCATGTTAGTTCTCGCTTAAATTGTCTTAATTCTACCTCGAATTGTCTTAGTTCTGGCTCAAATCCTCTTAATTAAGTGTGCCCCAAATCCTCTTAATTAAGTCTGGCTTAAATAGTCTCAGTTCTGCCCCATAATGTCTTAGTTCTGGCTCAAATCGTCTTCATTGTGGCTCAAATAGTCTTAAGTCTGCCCCAAATCCTCTTCATTAAGTCTGGCTCAAATAATCTTAAGTCTGGTTTAGATCCTCTTAGTTCTGCCCCATATCCCCCCATGTCCCCCCCAGCACCGTCCCCCCATGTGTCCCCATAGTGTCCCCAAGTCCCCAACCCCCCCCATTTCCCCCCAAATCCCCCCATTTCCCCCCATCACTGTCCCCTCGTGTGTCCCCACAGTGTCCCCAAATCCCCCATTTCCCCCCAAATCCCCCCAATTTCCCCCCATATCCCCCCATATCCCCCTGGCGCTGTCCCCCCCGATGTCCCCTGATGTCCCCATGGTGTCTCCTGGTGTCCCCATGTCCCCATATCCCCCCATTTCCCCCCATCACTGTCCCCTCGTGTGTCCCCACAATGTCCCCAAATCCCCCCATTTCCCCCAAATCCCCCCAATTTCCCCCCATATCCCCCCATGTCCCCCCCAGCACCGTCCCCCCATGTGTCCCCATAGTGTCCCCATGTCCCCATGGTGTCCCCATGTCCCCATATCCCCCATATCCCCCCATCACTGTCCCCTCGTGTGTCCCCACAATGTCCCCAAATCCCCCCATTTCCCCCAAATCCCCCCATTTCCCCCCAAATCCCCCCAATTTCCCCCCATATCCCCCATGTCCCCCCCAGCACCATCCCCCTCATGTCCCCATGGTGTCCCCTGGTGTCCCCTGGTGTCCCCATATCCCCCCATGTCCCCATATCCCCCCATTTCCCCCCATCACTGTCCCCTCGTGTGTCCCCACAGTGTCCCCAAATCCCCCCATTTCCCCCCAAATCCCCCAATCTCCCCCCATATCCCCCCATGTCCCCCCCAGCACCGTCCCCCAATGTGTCCCCATAGTGTCCCCATGTCCCCATGGTGTCCCCATGTCCCCCATATCCCCCCATTTCCCCCCATCACTGTCCCCTCGTGTGTCCCCACAATGTCCCCAAATCCCCCCATTTCCCCCCAAATCCCCCCAATTTCCCCCCATATCCCCCCATGTCCCCCCCAGCACCGTCCCCCCATGTGTCCCCATAGTGTCCCCAAGTCCTCAACCCCCCCCATTTCACCCCATATCCCCCCATTTCCCCCCATCACTGTCCCCTCGTGTGTCCCCAAATCCCCCCATTTCCCCCCAAATCCCCCCAATTTCCCCCCATATCCCCCCATATCCCCCCATATCCCCCCTGGCGCTGTCCCCCCCGATGTCCCCTGATGTCCCCATGGTGTCTCCTGGTGTCCCCATGTCCCCATATCCCCCCATTTCCCCCCATCACTGTCCCCTCGTGTGTCCCCACAATGTCCCCAAATCCCCCCATTTCCCCCCAAATCCCCCCAATCTCCCCCATATCCCCCCATGTCCCCCCCAGCACCATTCCCCCCATGTCCCCATGGTGTCCCCTGGTGTCCCCTGATGTCCCCATATCCCCCCATGTCCCCATATCCCCCCATTTCCCCCCATCACTGTCCCCTCGTGTGTCCCCACAATGTCCCCAAATCCCCCCATTTCCCCCAAATCCCCCCAATTTCCCCCCATATCCCCCCATGTCCCCCCCAGCACTGTCCCCCCCGATGTCCCCATGGTGTCCCCCGTGTCCCCACCTGTGCCGGGGTCCCCCCGAGCCCGGTGTGGGGGTTCCCCTGGTTGGCGATGCCCGTGGTCCAGCTGATGTTGCCGTAGTTGAACATGACGAACGAGGTGACACCGTTGGTGGCCAGAACGGCCTGGAAGGTGTTGACCTGGGGGGACAGGGTCACCGTGTCACCATGGCACCGTGTCCCCATGTCCCCCTGTCCCCATATCCCCCCCGTCCCCATGTCCCCCTGTCCCCATGTCCCCATATCCCATGTCCCCATATCTCCATGTCCCCCACATCCCCATGTCCCCATGTCCCCCTGTCCCCATTGATTCCATTGTCCCCATATCCCCATGTCCCATGTCCCCATGTCCCCCTGTCCCCATGTCCCCCCATCCCCATATCCCCGTATCCCCATGTCCCCCTGTCCCCATATCCCCATGTCCCCCGTCCCCATATCCCCATATCCCCCTGTCCCCATATCCCCATATCCCCATGTCCCACTGTCCCCATATCCCCATGTCCCCATATCCCCATATCCCCATATCCCCCTGTCCCCATATCCCCATGTCCCCATATCCCCATATCCCCGTATCCCCATGTCCCCCTGTCCCCATATCCCCATGTCCCCTGTCCCCATATCCCCATGTCCCCATATCCCCATATCCCCATATCCCCATATCCCCATATCCCCATGTCCCCCCCATCCCCATATCCCTGTATCCCCATATCCCCATGTCCCCATATCCCCATATCCCCGTATCCCCATGTCCCCCTGTCCCCCCTGTCCCCATATCCCCATATCCCTCTGTCCCCATGTCCCCCTGTCCCCATATCCCCATATCCCTCTGTCCCCATATCCCCATGTCCCCATATCCCCATATCCCCGTATCCCCATGTCCCCCATATCCCCATATCCCCATATCCCCCTGTCCCCATATCCCCATATCCCCCTGTCCCCATATCCCCATGTCCCCATATCCCCATGTCCCCATATCCCCCTGTCCCCATATCCCCATATCCCCATATCCCCATGTCCCCGTATCCCCATATCCCCATATCCCCATGTCCCACATCCCCCTGTCCACCCATATCCCATGTCCCCTGTCCCCATGTCCCATATCCCCACATCCCCATATCCCCACACCCCCCCAGTGGCCACCTCACCTTCTTAATGGCCGCCCCGAAGAACGTCACGCGGTCCCATGTGGCCACCAAGGCCCACGTTGGCGGTGGCCCCGGCGAGGGGACCACGGCGCCGATGTCCCGCGTCAACCGCGCCCAGCAGCGCCGGCTCCCGGCTCTGCCGGTACCACACACGGCGCCCCCCAGGCTGGTGTCCACGTCCGCCCAGAATGGGGCCAATAGGGGGCGTTGGGCCACCGGGAAGGGCTCCGGGGTGAATTCGGGGACCCCCGCGCCGAAGGAGACCACCCCGTTGTTGTTGACCTGCAAGAGGGACGGTGACAATGGGGATGGTGCGTGGGGGGTGTGTGGTTATGGGGATGTCAGCCATGGGGACACCAAGCCATGGGGACGTCAACCCATGGGGATGTCAACCATGGGGACACCAAGCCATGGGGACATCAACTATGGGGATGTCAACCACGGGGACGTCAACCATGGTGTCCCCAAGCCATGGGGACACCAAGTCATGGGGACGTCAACCATGGGGATGTCAACCATGGGGATGTCAACCATGGTGTCCCCAAGCCATGGGGACATCAACCATGGGGACACCAACTATGGGGACACAACTATGGGGACGTCAGCCATGGTGTCCCCATCCCATGGGGATGTCAACCATGGGGACACCAACCCATGGTGACACCAACTATGGGGATGTCAACCATGGTGTCCCCAAGCCATGGAGACATCAACCATGGGGATGTCAACCATGGTGTCCCTAAGCCATGGGGACATCAACTATGGGGATGTCAACCATGGTGTCCCCAACCCATGCTGTCCCCAACCCCTGGGGATGTCAACTCATGGGGACACCAAGCCATGGTGACACCAACTATGGGGATGTCAACCATGGTGTCCCCAAGCCATGGGGACGTCAACCATGGTGTCCCCAAGCCATGGTGTCCCCAACCCATGGGGACGTCAACCATGGTGACATTAACTATGGGGATGTCAACCATGGTGTCCCCAAGCCATGGGGACGTCAACCATGGGGACACCAACTATGGGGACGTCAGCCATGGTGTCCCCAAACCCATGGGGACGTCAACCATGGGGACACCAACTGTGGGGATGTCAACCATGGTGTCCCCAAGCCATGGGGACATCAATCATGGGGACGTCAACCCATGGGGACACCAACCATGGTGTTCCCAAGCCATGGGGACGTCAACCATGGGGATGTCAACCATGGGGACGTCAACCATGGGGATGTCAACCATGGTGTCCCCAAGCCATGAGGTCATCAACCATGGGGACATCAACCCATGGGGACACCAACCCATGGTGACATCAACTATGGGGATGTCAACCATGGTGTCCCCAAGCCATGGGGACATCAACCATGGGGATGTCAACCACGGTGTCCCTAAGCCATGGGGACATCAACTATGGGGATGTCAACCATGGTGTCCCCAACCCATGCTGTCCCCAACCCATGGGGATGTCAACCCATGGGGACACCAAGCCATGGTGACACCAACTATGGGGATGTCAACCATGGTGTCCCCAAGCCATGGGGACGTCAACCATGGTGTCCCCAAGCCATGGTGTCCCCAACCCATGGGGACGTCAACCATGGTGACATTAACTATGGGGATGTCAACCATGGTGTCCCCAAGCCATGGGGACGTCAACCATGGGGACACCAACTGTGGGGATGTTAACCATGGTGTCCCCAAGCCATGTGGACGTCAACCATGGGGACGTCAACCCATGGGGACACCAACCATGGTGTTCCCAAGCCATGGGGACGTCAACCATGGGGACGTCAACCATGGGGATGTCAACCATGGTGTTCCCAAGCCATGGGGTCATCAACCATGGGGACATCAACCCATGGGGACACCAACCCATGGTGACATCAACTATGGGGATGTCAACCATGGTGTTCCCAAGCCATGGGGACATCAACCATGGGGATGTCAACCATGGGGACACCAAGCCATGGGGACGTCAACCGTGGTGTCCCCAAGCCATGGTGTCCCCAACCCATGGGGACGTCAACCATGGGGACACCAAGCCATGGGGACGTCAACCGTGGTGTCCCCAAGCCATGGGGACATCAACCATGGGGACCCCATACATGGGGACACCAACTATGGGGACGTCAGCCATGGTGTCCCCAACCCATGGGGACGTCAACCATGGGGATGTCAACCACGGGGATGTCAACCATGGTGTCCCCAAGCCATGGGGACACCAAGCCATGGGGACATCAACCATGGGGACGCCAACTATGGGGATGTCAACCATGGTGTCCCCAAGCCATAGGGACATCAACCATGGTGTCCCCAAGCCATGGTGTCCCCAAGCCATGGAGACGTCAACCATGGGGACGTCAACCGTAGGGACATCAACCATGGTGTCCCCAAGCCATGTGGACGTCAACCATGGTGTCCTCAAGCCATGGTGATGTCAACCATGGTGTCCCCAAGCCATGTGGACGTCAACCATGGTGACATCAACCATGGTGACACCAACTATGGGGATGTCACCTATGGAGACGTCAACCATGGGGATGTCAACCATGGTGTCCCCAAGCCATGGGGACACCAACCATGGTCACATCAACTATGGGGATGTCAACCATGGTGTCCCCAACCCATGGTGTCCCCAAGCCATGGTGACATCAACCATGGCATCTCCAGTTATGGGGACGTCAACCATGGCAACGTCAACCCTTGATGCCCCCAACCCTTGATGTCCCCAACGGTGACATCACCCACCCCCAATATCCCCACCCCCCAATGTCCCCACCCCCCAATGTCCCCGCCCCCTTGTCCCCATGTCACCTACGTAGAGGGTGCGGTGGGCGTGGCCGTAGAAGGGGAAGGGCTCCCATAGGCTGATCTCGGGGCTCATCCCGTCGTCCTCGCGGGGCGTGGCCGTGTCCCCAACCTGGGGACCGAAGGGGTACAGGACCCCCCCAAGAGTGGGGGCTGGGGACACCGTGACGTCAGGGACACCGTGGGGGACACGGCGCCCCCTGATGGCCCCTTGGGGGCTCCTGGACCCCCGAAGTCACCTGAGTGTCCCCATGTCACCTGGAGGTCCCATGGGTGTCCCCAAGTGCCCCCAGGTCACTCAGGTGTCCCATGGGTGTCCCCCATGTCCCCAAGTCAATCAGGTGTCCCTATGTCACCTGGAGGTCCCCTCGATGTCCCCAAGTGCCCCCAGGTGTCCCCAAGTCACCCTGGTGTCCCCATGTCACCTGGAGGTCCCATGGGTGTCCCCAAGTGCCCCTAGGTCACTCAGGTGTCCCATGGGTGCCCCCCATGTCCCCAGGTGTCCCCAAGTCACCCCAGTGTCCCCATGTCACCTGGAGGTCCCATGGGTGTCCCCAAGTGCCCCCAGGTCACTCAGGTGTCCCATGGGTGTCCCATATGTCCCCAGGTGTCCCCAAGTCACCCCGGTGTCCCCATGTCACCCAGAGGTCCCATGGGTGTCCCCAAGTGACCCCAGTGTCCCCATGTCACCCAGAGGTCCCATGGGTGCCTCCCATGTCCCCAGGTGTTCCCAAGTCACCCCAGTGTCCCCATGTCACCCGGAGGTCCCATGGGTGCCCCCCATGTCCCCAGGTGTCCCCACCTCACCCATGTGTCCCCCCAGGTCACCCCAGATGTCCCATGGGTGTCCTCCATGTCACCCGGGTGTCCCCAAGTGTCCCCTACTCACCCACGTAGCCGAGGAGGAGGAGGACGGGAGTGACCTTCATCTGCCTGAGGGGACAGGAGTGTCACCTCATGGCCCCATTGTCCCCACGTCCCCCTGTCCCCATATCCCCCCATATCCCACGTCCCCCCATCCCCATGTCCCCATGTCCCCATATCCCCCTGTCCCAATGTCCCTCTCTCCCCATATCCCCATGTCCTCCTGTCCCCATGTCCCCACATCCCCCTGTCCCCATATCGCCCCATATCCCCCTGTCCCCATGTCCCCCTATCCCCATGTCCCCCTGTCTGTCCCCATATCCCCATGTCCCCATATCCCCCTGTCTATCCCCATGTCCCCATGTCCCCATGTCCCCATGTCCCCCCTGTCTGTCCCCATGTCCCATATCCCCCCATATCCCCCTGTCCCCCTGTCCCAATGTCCCCCTGTCCCCATATCCCCCTATCCCCATGTCCCCCTGTCTGTCCCCCTGTCCCCATGTCCCCCCATATCCCCCCATATCCCCCTGTCCCCATGTCCCCCTGTCCCAATGTCCCCCTGTCCCCATATCCCCATATCCCCATGTCCCCCTATCTGTCCCCATGTCCCCCCGTCCCCCCTGTCCCCATATCCCCTGTCCCCCTGTCCCCCCATCCCCATGTCCCCCTGTCCCCATGTCCCCATATCCCATATCCCCCTGTCCCCATGTCCCCATGTCCCCCCGTCTGTCCCGCACTCACCGCTGCCCCATGGTGACACTGGTGACACTGGTGACACTGGTGTCCCCGCGGTGGCCTCGGCCCCTTTATCCCCAGATTGGGGACACCCCGGGGGAGGGGGGAGGTGACACCTCCCAGTGCCCCAGGCGCTTCCTGCTCTGCCCTCGGGCCATACTGGGAGGGACTGGGAGGGACTGGGGGGGACTGGGAGGGACTGGGGGGGACTGGGGGGGACTGGGGGGGACTGGGGGGGACTGGGGGGTATGGGGGGATGGGGGGGATGGGGGACTGGGGTATGGGGTGGGAAATTGGGGGGACTGGGATGTACTGGGGAGACTGGGGGGGACACTGGGATGGACTGGGAGGGGGAACTGGAGCACTGGGGTGATACTGGGGATACTGGTGGGGAGACTGGGGGACACTGGGGTGAACTGGGATGGACTGGGAGGGGGAACTGGGAGCACTGGGGGTGATACTGGGGTGAACTGCGGGGAACTGGGATGGACTGGGAGGGGGAACTGGGAGCACTTGGGGGGGTGAATGGAGCAATGGGGGTGACACTGGGGATACTGGTGGGGAGACTGGGGGACAATGGGGTGAACTGGGAGCACTAGGGGGGTGACTGGGAGCACTGGGGTGATACTGGGGTGAACTGGGGGGAACTGGGATGGACTGGGAGGGGGAACTGGGAGCACCGAGGACAATGGGGTGAACTGGGATGGACTGGGAGGGGGAACTGGGAGCACTGGGAGGACAAAGGGGTGAACTGGGATGGACTGGGAGGGGGAACTGGGTGCATTGTGGGGTGACTGGGAACACTGGGAGGACAATGGGGGGAACTGGGGGGAACTGGGATGGACTGGGAGGGGGAACTAGGTGCACTGGGGGTGATACTGGGGATACTGGTGGAGAGACTGGGGGACACTGGGGTGAACTGGGATGGACTGGGAGGGGGAACTGGGAGCACTGGGGGTGATACTGGGGTGAACTGGGGGGAACTGGGATGGACAGGGAGGGGGAACTGGGAGCACTGGGAGGACAATGGGGTGAACTGGGATGGACTGGGAGGGGCAACTGGGAGCACTTGGGGGGGTGAATGGGAGCAATAGGGGTGACACTGGGGATACTGGTGGGGAGACTGGGGGACAATGGGGTGAACTGGGAGCACTAGGGGGTGACTGGGAGCACTGGGGGTGATACTGGGGTGAACTGGGGGGAACTGGGATGGACTGGGAGGGGGAACTGGGTGCATTGTGGGGTGACTGGGAACACTGGGGGGACAATGCGGGGCACTGGGGTGAACTGGGATGGACTGGGAGGGGGAACTGGGAGCACTGGGGGTGATACTGGGGATACTGGTGGGGAGACTGGGGGACACTGGGGTGAACTGGGATGGACTGGGAGGGGGAACTGGGAGCACTGGGGGTGATACTGGGGTAAACTGGGGGGAACTGGGATGGACAGGGAGGGGGAACTGGGAGCACTGGGGGTGATACTGGGGATACTGGTGGGGAACTGGGGGGACAGTGGGGTGAACTGGGATGGACTGGGAGGGGGAACTGGGAGCACTGGGGGTGATACTGGGGTAAACTGGGGGGAACTGGGATGGACTGGGAGGGGGAACTGGGAGCACTGGGGTTGATACTGGAGTGATACTGGGGGGAACTGAGATGGACTGGGGGTGATACTGGGGATACTGGTGGGGAACTGGGGGAACACTGGGGTGAACTGGGATGGACTGGGAGGGGGAACTGGGATGGACTGGGAGCACTGGGGGTGATACTGGGGTGAACTGGGGGGAACTGGGATGGACTGGGGGTGATACTGGGGATACTGGTGGGGAACTGGGGGGACACTGGGGTGAACTGGGATGGACTGGGAGGGGGAACTGGGAGCACTGGGGTTGATACTGGAGTGATACTGGGGGGAACTGGGATGGACTGGGGGTGATACTGGGGATACTGGTGGGGAACTGGGGGGACACTGGGGTGAACTGGGATGGGGAACTGGGATGGACTGGGAGCACTGGGAGGGGACCCAGGCGTCCGGGTTCGTTCCCCTCCCCCATCCCCCGAGGGGACCCAGGTGTCCGGGTGCTGGCGGGAAATATTGACCGATTGACGTCATCGGGGGGAGGGGGGGGCGGGGGAGGGACTAAAAGTGCCCCGGGCAGGACCGGGCTGGAAGGGACCCAGGCGTCCGGGAGGGGACCCAGGCGTCCGGGTGGCCCCTCCCCTCCCCCTCCCGGAAATAAAGCGCCGATTTCTTCCTCATTTTGCCCCATTTTTGGGTGATTTTTGGGGAAAAAAAATCAGATTTTGGGGGCGGGAGCAAAATGTCGAATTTGGGGGGAAAAAGCTTCAAATTTTGGGGAGAAAAATGTGAAATTTTGGGCAAAACATCCCAAATTTTGGGAAGAAAATGAATCAAATTTTGGGGAGAAAAATCCCAAATTTTGGGGAGAAAAATCTCAAATTTTGGGAGAAAAATCTCAAATTTGGGGAAAACAAAATGAAGCATTTTCCAATCTGCTCCATTTTTACAGTGATGACATCAGCGATGACGTCACCAACGAGGCCAAATTCTGGGTATAAAAATGGGGTTTTGGTGCTTTTCCCTATTTTTGCTCTTTTTTTGGCCATTTTTTCTGGTTTTTGGGTCATTTTCCTTCAATTTTGGGGCCTTTTCTCTCATTTTTGGGGCTGTTTTCCCTCTTTTCATGTTTTTTGGGCCCTTTTATCTCATTTTTGGGGCTATTTCCCTTCTTTTATCTCATTTTTGGGGCTATTTCCCCTCTTTTCTCTCATTTTTGGGGCTATTTTCGTTATTTTCTCTCTTTTTTGGGCCATTTTCTCTCATTTTTGGGCCTTTCCCCCCGTTTTTTGGGTCCTTTTCTGTCTTTTGGGGGCCCTTTTCTCTCATTTTTGGGGCTATTTTTCCTCTTTTCCTTCTTTTTTGGGCCCTTTTCCCTGTTTTTTGGGCCCTTTTCTCTCATTTTTGGGGCTATTTTCCCTATTTTCTCTCAGTTTTGGGCCCTTTTCTCTCATTTTTGGGCATTTTTTGGGGCTATTTCCCTTCTTTTATCTCATTTTTGGGGCTATTTTCGTTATTTTCTCTCTTTTTTTGGCCATTTTCTCTCATTTTTGGGCCTTTCCCCCGTTTTTTTGGGTCCTTTTCTCTCATTTTTGGGGCTATTTTTCCTCTTTTCCTTCTTTTTTGGGCCCTTTTCCCTGTTTTTTGGGCCCTTTTCTCTCATTTTTGGGGCTATTTTCCCTATTTTCTCTCATTTTTGGGCCCTTTTCCCTCTATTTTGGGGCTATTTTCCTTCTTTTCCCTCTTTTTTGGGTCCCTTTTCCCTCTTTTTTGGGTCCCTTTTCCCTCCTTTTTTTGGGTCCCTTTTCCCTCCTTTTTTGGGTCCCTTTTCCCTCCTTTTTTGGGTCCCTTTTCCCTCTTTTTTTTTTGGTCCCTTTTCCCTCATTTTTGGTCCCTTTTCCCTCTTTTTTTTTTTGGTCCCTTTTCCCTCATTTTTGGTCCCTTTTCCCTCCTTTTTGCACCATTTTCTCTCATTTGGGGACTATTTTCCCATTTCATAACCTTCCGCCCCCCCAATTTCTACAAAAACTCCCCCAAAAATCCCCATATTTAGCAATTCCAACTTATTTTTTTGCCGTTCTCTCAAACCCTGGGCCGGAGGGACCCAAAAATGACTCATTTTTGCCCTTTTCTACCTATTTTTTGGGCCAAAAATGACAGCGGAAGGGCCGGGTGGGGCCGGTCCCGGGGGGGCCCTTTGGATTTGTCATATTTTTGGGGGTTTTTTGTTATTAATTTCGCTGGTTTTGGTTAAAATGCCAAAGGGAGGAGCCGAGGGTGAGGGGACGCGGTCGGTGTTTGGGGAGAGAAGAGGATTTGGGGTGAAAAAGGAGCTTTTTGGGAGTGGATTGGTAAAAATAACAGGTGAGGGGATTTGGGGGGGGGGGGGGAAGTGGGGGGGGGAGGGGAAATGGGGGGGGAAATGGGGGGGGGGAAGGAAATGGGAGTGGGGAAATGAGGGGGAAATAGGGGGGAAAAGGAAATGGGGGTTGGGGAATAAGGGGGGAGGGGAAATGAGGGGAAATGAGGGGGAAATGAGGGGAAAAGGAAATGGGGGGTGAGGAAATAAGGGGGGAGAGGGGAAATGAGGGGAAATGGGGGGAAATGGGGGAAATGGGGGGAAAATGAAGGAAATGGGGGTGAGGAATAAGGGAGGACGGGGAAATGAGGGGAAAAGGAAATGGGGGTGGGGAAATAAGGGGGGGGAGGGGAAATGAGGGAAATGGGGGGGGAAGGAAATGGGGGGTGGGGAAATAAGGGGGGAAGGGAAATGGGGGGGGAAAATGGGGGAAATGGAGGGGGAAGGAAATGGGGGTGGGGGGAATAAGGGGGGGAAATGAGGGAAATGGGGGGGAAATGGGGGAAATGGGGGGGGAAAGGAAATGGGGGGTGAGGAATAAAGGGGAGAGGGGAAAATGGGGGGAAATGGGGGGAAATGAGGGGAAAAGGAAATGGGGGTGGGGAAATAAGGGGGGGGAGGGGAAATGAGGGAAATGGGGGGGGAAGGAAATGGGGGGTGGGGAAATAAGGGGGGAGGGGAAATGGGGGGAAAATGGGGGAAATGGGAGGGGGAAGGAAATGGGGGTGGGGAAATAAGGGGGGAGGGGAAATGAGGGGAAATGGGGGGGAAATGGGGGGGGGAAAGGAAATGGACGTGGGGAATAAGGGGGGGAAGTGAGGGGAAATGGGGGGGAAATGGGGAGAAAATGGGGGAAATAGGGGGTGGGGAAATAAGGGGGGGGGAGGGGAAATGAGGGGAAATGGGGGGGGAAATGGGGGGAAAATGAGGGAAATGGGGGGGGAAGGAAATGGGGGTGGGGAAATAAGGGGGGGGAGGGGAAATGAGGGAAATAGGGGGAAAATGGGGGGGAAATGGGGGAAATGGGGGGGAATGGGGGAAATGGGGGGGGGAAATGGGGGAAATGGGGGGGGAAGGAAATGGGGGGGTGGGGAATAAGGGGGTGAGGGGAAATGAGGGGAAATAGGGGGGAAATGGGTGGGGGAAAAGAAATGGGGGGTGGGGAATAAGAGGAGAGGGGAAATGAGGGGAAATGGGGGAAATAGGGAGGGAAAAGGAAATGGGGATGGGGAAATAAGGGGGGAGGGGAAATGAGGGAAAATGGGGGGGAAATGGGGAGAAAATGGGGGAAATGGGACGGAAAAGGAAATGGGGGGTGGGGAATAAGGGGGGGAGGGGAAATGGGGGAAATGGGGGAAATGGGGAAAATGGGGGGAAAATGAAGGAAATGGGGGTGAGGAATAAGGGGGGGAGGGGAAATGGGGGGAAATGGGGGGAAAAAGGAAATGGGGGGTGGGAAAATAAGGGGGGAATAGAAACTAAGGGAAAATGGGGCAAAAAGGAAAAAGGAGGAAGGAAATGGGGGGAAGAGAAAAAGCAGGAAAGGGAGAGGAGAGAAAAAAGGTGGAAAAAGGGGGGGAAAAAGGGAGGAAAAAGGGGAGAAAAAAGGGGGAAAAGGGGGGGGGGGAAGGAATTATGGGTCACATGCAAAAAACGAGCGATTTTTTAAAATAAAAATAGATAATTTGACCATTTTCCTCACTTTTTGCAGCAAAACCATCATGGCCGCCGGGCTAGGCCGGCGTAAAGCGGCTTCGCTGTTGCACATCGTGATTTGGGGTGAGTTGGAACCTCTGTGGTCTCCCATCCAAGTGCTGACCGGGGCTGACCCTGCTTAGCTTCCCAGATCAGGTGTTCTCAGGTTGCTATGGCTGGGTATACATATGTATATCTATATGGTCTCCCATCCAAGTACTGACCGGGGCTGACCCTGCTTAGCTTCCCAGATCAGGCATTCTCAGGGTGCTATGGCTGTATACATATATATATAATATATACATATATATATATATGGTCTCCCACCCAAGTACTGACCGGGGCTGACCCTGCTTAGCTTCCCAGATCAGGCATTTTCAGGTTGCTATGGCTGTGTATATGTCTATATCTATATCTATGGTCTCCCATCCAAGTACTGACCGAGGCCAACCCTGCTTAGCTTCCCAGATCAGGCGTTCTCAGGGTGCTATGGCTGTGTATATATCTATATCTATATCTCTGTGGTCTCCCATCCAAGTGCTGACCGGGGCTGACCCTGCTTAGCTTCTCAGATCAGGCATTTTCAGGTTGCTATGGCTGTGTATCTATATCTATATTTATACATGTATATGGTCTCCCATCCAAGTGCAGACCGGGGCTGACCCTGCTTAGCTTCCCAGATCAGGTGTTCTCAGGGCCCTATGGATGTATATATATGGTCTCTCATCCAAGTACTGACCAGGGCCGACCCTGCTTAGCTTCCCAGATCAGGCATTTTCAGGTTGCTATAGCTGTTATCTACCTATCTATCTATAGATAGATATATGGATGGTCTCCCATCCAAGTACTAACCGGGGCTGACCCTGCTTAGCTTCCCAGATCAACGTACTCAGGGTGCTATGGCTGTGTGTATATATAGACATATATAGTCTCCCATCCAAGCACTGACCGGGGCTGACCCTGCTTAGTTTCCCAGATCAGGTGTTCTCAGGGCCCTATGGATGTATATATATGGTCTCTCATCCAAGTACTGACCAGGGCCGACCCTGCTTAGCTTCCCAGATCAGGCATTTTCAGGTTGCTATAGCTGTTATCTACCTATCTATCTATAGATAGATATATGGATGGTCTCCCATCCAAGTACTAACCGGGCCTGACCCTGCTTAGCTTCCCAGATCAAGGTACTCAGGGTGCTATGGCTGTGTGTATATATATAGACATATATGGTCTCCCATCCAAGTACTGACCGGGGCTGACCCTGCTTAGCTTCCCAGATCAACGTACTCAGGGTGCTATGGCTGTGTGTATATATAGACATATATAGTCTCCCATCCAAGCACTGACCGGAGCTGACCCTGCTTAGCTTCCCAGATCAGGTGTTCTCAGGGCCCTATGGATGTATATATATGGTCTCTCATCCAAGTACTTGACCAGGGCCGACCCTGCTTAGCTTCTCAGATCAGGCATTTTCAGGTTGCTATAGCTGTTATCTACCTATCTATCTATAGATAGATATATGGATGGTCTCCCATCCAAGTACTAACCGGGGCTGACCCTGCTTAGCTTCCCAGATCAACGTACTCAGGGTGCTATGGCTGTGTGTATATATAGACATATATGGTCTCCCATCCAAGTACTGACCGGGGCTGACCCTGCTTAGCTTCCCAGATCAGGCGTTCTCAGGGTGCTATGGCTGTGTATATATCTATATCTATATCTCTGTGGTCTCCCATCCAAGTGCTGACCGGGGCTGACCCTGCTTAGCTTCCCAGATCAGGCATTTTCAGGTTGCTATAGCTGTTATCTACCTATCTATCTATAGATAGATATATGGATGGTCTCCCATCCAAGTACTAACCGGGGCTGACCCTGCTTAGCTTCCCAGATCAAGGTACTCAGGGTGCTATGGCTGTGTGTATATATAGACATATATAGTCTCCCATCCAAGTACTGACCGGGGCTGACCCTGCTTAGCTTCCCAGATCAACGTACTCAGGGTGCTATGGCTGTGTGTATATATAGACATATATGGTCTCCCATCCAAGTACTGACCGGGGCTGACCCTGCTTAGCTTCCCAGATCAAGCATTTTCAGGTTGCTATGGCTGTGTATATATCTATATCTATATCTACATCTATATCTATAGCTATATCTATGGTCTCCCATCCAAGTACTGACCGGGGCTGACCCTGCTTAGCTTCCCAGATCCGGCATTTTCAGGTTGCTATATCTATATCTATATCTATGTCTATATCTATGTCTATATCATCTATACCTATATCTATGGTCTCCCATCCAAGTACTGACCGGGGCTGACCCTGCTTAGCTTCCCAGCTCACACGAGATGTATTATTGGCTAATACATCTCCAAATTAACACCACCAAACCCCCAAAATCCCTCCAACCACCCCCAATTCCCCATTTCCCAGGCGTCTTCTCCTGCCTGGTGGTCTCGGCATCACCCCCGCGCCACCTCGGCGACAACTTCGTCGCCGCCTTCATGCAGAACGAGCTCCAGCGCAGCCTCCAGAGCGACTTCAAGCTGCTCCTCACCGCCCGCTCTCCCGGCACCTCCGTCACCATATCCATGAAGACACCGGGTCTACGCATGACGGTGCGTGCGGGCGCGGGGCAGCCGGTGCTGGTGAAGATCCCCCCGCAAGCCGAGATGGTGGGCAGCAAACCCTTCGGCAACGCCGTCGCCGTCAAGGCGTCCGGCGCCGTGGCGGCCGTTATGGTCAACGAGAAGCGCGATTCGGCCGACGCGGCCGCGCTGCACCCCGTCCACGCTTGGGGCACCGAGTACCGCGTGGTGACGCCCAACGTGGGCACCGAACGCTACGGCCAATTCGCCGTGGTGGCGTGGGACGAGCCCACCGAGGTCGAGGTTCATCTCAAAGCCGCCGTCACCTTCCAAAGCCGCTCGTACCCGCGCGGCGCCGTCCTGCGCATCCCATTGGAGCCGTTCGAAGCCGCTCAACTCCAAAGCGTGGCCGATATGTCCGGCACGAAGGTGTTGGCGGATAAACCCGTGGCCGTCTTCACCGGCCACACCTGCTTGGCGCGATTCGGCCGTTGCGACCACTTGGTTGAGCAGCTCTTGCCCGTGTCCCAATGGGGCAAGACCTTCATCGTGCCTCCGTTGCCCTTCGAGACGCAATCGGACATCGTCTACGTCTCCACCGCCCAACCGGCGCACGTCGAGTCCCAACACGGCGCCGCCAAGACGGCGCGCAAGCTCCGGCCCAACCGCTCCGCTCTCTATGGCCTCCAGGCCTCCAATGCGTTGACGCTCAACGCCGACGCCGGCGTGCAGGTCGTTTTCTTCGCCGACGGTGGGAATGAAGGCGCCGTGTCCTACGACCCGTTCTTCATGAGCGTCCCGGACGTCTCCAGCTATTGCGACTCCTACAGCGTCGTCGCGTTGGACGGTTACGCCAACTACGCCGTTTTGGTGGCCAAGAGCTCGGAGACGTCGGGGTTGACGTTGGACAAGAAGCCGTTGGGGGATTTGGAGTGGAAAAGCGTCCCCGGCACCGGTTATTCGTGGGCTGGGTTGAGTTTAGGTGACAAATTCGGCGTGCGGAAGGTGGAGCACCCAACGGCGGCGTTCGGGCTCTTCGGCGTTGGCGTCCGTGATGGGAAGTCCTATGGCATGGCCGGGCTTTGTGACAGCGGTGAGTGGCACCCGGTCACCACATTGGTGACCCGGGCTTCCCAATGTCCCTTCTGACCCTCATTAGGGCTAAAATGGGGTTTTGTTCACTTAAATCAGCGATAATTAAGCAATTAATGAAAGGAGGGGCCAAGCGTCACCACAGGCTTGCAAGTCCAAGCTTAAGGTGACTAAACCCACCTGGGATAGTTGTTTATCGCTAAATAATCCATTAATAAACCACCGGTAATTAATAATCAATGAAAAGAGCCTCGAGCGTCACCCCAAATGCTCAAGTCTAAGCTTAAGGTGCCTAAACCCACCTGGGATAATTGTTTATCGCTAAATAATCCATTAATTAATCAACTGTAATTAATAATCAATGCAAAGAGCCTCAAGCGTCACCCCAAGTGGTCAAGTCCAAGCTTAAGGTGCCTAAACCCACATGGGATAATTGATTATCTCTAAATAATCCATTAATAAGCCACCGGTAATTAATAATCAATGAAAAGAGCCTTGAGCATCAACCCAGTTTGTCAAGTCCAAGCTTAAGGTGCCTAAACCCATCTGGGATGAATTTTCATCTATAAATAATCCATTAATTAATCAACTGTAATTAATAATCAATGCAAAGAGCCTTGAGCATTAACCCAAATGGTTAAGTCTAAGCTTAAGGTGCCTAAACCCACCTGGGATAATTGATTATCTCTAAATAATCCATTAATTAATCACTTGCAACTAACCATCAATGCAAAGAGCCTTGAGCATCAGCCCAAGTGGTCAAGCCTAAGGTCGCTAAACCCACCTGAGATAATCCTGGCTTGACCACATTAGGGTCTTGTTGACTGTCTATGGTGCCGGTGACACTTGGCCGGTCCCCGTGGTCAAGCCTAAGGTCGCTAAACCCACCTGAGATAATCCTGGCTTGACCGCATTAGGGTCTTGTTGACTGTCTATGGTGCCGGTGACACTCGGCCGGTCCCCATGGTCAAGCCTAAGGTCACTAAACCCACCTGAGATAATCCTGGCTTTACCGTATTAGGGTCTTGTTGACTGTCTATGGTGCCGGTGACGCTTGGCCGGTCCCCGTGGTCAAGCCTAAGGTCACTAAACCCGCCTGGGATAATCCCGGCTTTACCGTATTAGGGTCTTGTTGACTGTCTATGGTACCGGTGACGCTCGGCCGGTCCCCGTGGTCAAGCCTAAGGTCACTAAACCCGCCTGGGATAATCCTGGCTTGACCGCATTAGGGTCTTGTTGACTGTCTATGGTACCGATGACGCTCGGCCGGTCCCCACGGTCAAGCCTAAGGTCACTAAACCCACCTGAGATAATCCTGGCTTGACCGTATTAGGGTCTTGTTGACTGTCTATGGTACCGATGACACTCGGCCGGTCCCCACGGTCAAGCCTAAGGTCACTAAACCCACCTGAGATAATCCTGGCTTGACCGCATGAGGGTCTTGTTGACTGTCTATGGTGCCGGTGACGCTCGGCCGGTCCCCGTGGTCAAGCCTAAGGTCACTAAACCCACCTGAGATAATCCTGGCTTGACCGCATGAGGGTCTTGTTGACTGTCTATGGTGCCGGTGACACTTGGCCGGTCCCCGTGGTCAAGCCTAAGGTCACTAAACCCGCCTGGGATAATCCTGGCTTGACCGCATTAGGGTCTTGTTGACTGTCTATGGTACCGGTGACGCTCGGCCGGTCCCCGTGGCCAAGCCTAAGGTCACTAAACCCGCCTGGGATAATCCCGGCTTTACCGCATTAGGGTCTTGTTGACTGTCTATGGTGCCGGTGACGCTTGGCCGGTCCCCGTGGCCAAGCCTAAGGTCACTAAACCCGCCTGGGATAATCCCGGCTTGACCGCATTAGGGTCTTGTTGACTGTCTATGGTACCGATGACGCTCGGCCGGTCCCCGCGGTCAAGCCTAAGGTCACTAAACCCACCTGAGATAATCCCGGCTTTACCGCATTAGGGTCTTGTTGATTGTCTATGGTGCCGGTGACGCTTGGCCGGTCCCCGTGGTCAAGCCTAAGGTCACTAAACCCGCCTGGGATAATCCTGGCTTGACCATATTAGGGTCTTGTTGATTGTCTATGGTGCCGGTGACGCTTGGCCGGTCCCCTTGGTCAAGCCTAAGGTCGCTAAACCCACCTGAGATAATCCTGGCTTTACCGCATTAGGGTCTTGTTGATTGTCTATGGTGCCGGTGACGCTTGGCGGGTCCCCGTGGTCAAGCCTAAGGTCACTAAACCCGCCTGGGATAATCCTGGCTTGACCGTATTAGGGTCTTGTTGATTGTCTATGGTGCCGGTGACGCTTGGCCGGTCCCCTTGGTCAAGCCTAAGGTCGCTAAACCCACCTGAGATAATCCTGGCTTTACCGCATTAGGGTCTTGTTGATTGTCTATGGTGCCGGTGACGCTTGGCCGGTCCCCGTGGTCAAGCCTAAGGTCACTAAACCCACCTGAGATAATCCTGGCTTGACCGTATTAGGGTCTTGTTGACTGTCTATGGTGCTGGTGACACTTGGCCGGTCCCCGTGGCCCCAAATCCCCCTCACCATGAATTTGGGGGGCGAATATGTGGCCCGTTTTGGTCCCCAGATCCCTGCCGGGCTGTGAAATGTCGCCCCAAGGAGTCGTGCAAGATGGAGAACGCGGAGCCCAAGTGCGTCCACGACTACATGGGCACCTGCATGGGGTCCCCGCGCTTCCGCACCTTCGACGGCGCCGCCGCGGCCGTGGTCGGCGGGTGCACCTACACCATGGCCAAATACTGCGGTGACGACCCGGCGCTGGTGCCGTTTGTGGTGGAGGAGAAGCCGGGAGAAGGATCTTTGGAAGAGGCGTTGGCCAACGTCTACGTCTACGGCTTCAACGTCTCCATCCGCAATGGGGACGGTGGGGAAATCCAGGTGGGTTTGTCGATGCCGCAATGGGGGTTTTGGGGCAAAAAAGGGTGTTTTTGGTGAACTGAATTGGGTAAAATGTCACAGTGGGTGAGGAGGGATAATAATTAAGAGATAATGAGGATAATTAGCAAAAACAAGGAGTCGTTGAGCAGAATCTAAGGCTGAAATGTCTCCATCCGCAATGGGGATGGTGGGGAAATCCAGGTGGGTTTGTTGGTGCCGCAATGGGGGTTTTGGGGGAAAAAAGGGTGTTTTTGGTGAACTGAATTGGGTAAAATGTCACAGTGGGTGAGGGGGGATAATAATTAAGAGATAATGAGGATAATTAGCAAAAACAAGGAGTCGTTGAGCAGAATCTAAGGCTGAAATGTCTCCATCCGCAATGGGGATGGTGGGGAAATCCAGGTGGGTTTGTTGGCGCCGCAATGGGGGTTTTGGGGCAAAAAAGGGTGTTTTTGGTGAACTGAATTGGGTAAAATGTCACAGTGGGTGAGGGGGGATAATAATTAAGAGATAATGACGATAATTAGCAAAAACAAGGAGTCGTTGAGCAGAATCTAAGGCTGAAATGTCTCCATCCGCAATGGGGATGGTGGGGAAATCCAGGTGGGTTTGTTGGTGCCGCAATGGGGGTTTTGGGGTAAAAAAGGGTGTTTTTGGTGAAGTGAAGAGGGGAAAATGTCACAGTGGGTGAGGGGGGTTAATAATTAAGAGATAATGAGGATAATTAGCAAAAACAAGGAGTCGTTGAGCAGAATCTAAGGCTGAAATGTCTCCATCCGCAATGGGGATGGTGGGGAAATCCAGGTGGGTTTGTCGGCACCGCAATGGGGGTTTTGGGGTAAAAAAGGGTGGTTTTGGTGAAGTGAAGAGGGGAAAATGTCACAGTGGGTGAGGGGGGTTAATAATTAAGAGATAATGAGGATAATTAGCAAAAACAAGGAGTCGTTGAGCAGAATCTAAGGCTGAAATGTCTCCATCCGTAATGGGGATGGTGGGGAAATCCAGGTGGGTTTGTCGGCACCGCAATGGGGGTTTTGGGGTAAAAAAGGGTGGTTTTGGTGAAGTGAAGAGGGGAAAATGTCACAGTGGGTGAGGGGGGTTAATAATTAAGAGATAATGAGGATAATTAGCAAAAACAAGGAGTCGTTGAGCAGAATCTAAGGCTGAAATGTCTCCATCCGCAATGGGGATGGTGGTGAAATCCAGGTGGGTTTGTTGGCGCCGCAATGGGGGTTTTGGGGTAAAAAAGGGTGTTTTTGGTGAAGTGAAGAGGGGAAAATGTCACAGTGGGTGAGGGGGGATAATAATTAAGAGATAATGAGGATAATTAGCAAAAACAAGGAGTCGTTGAGCAGAATCTAAGGCTGAAATGTCTCCATCCGTAATGGGGATGGTGGGGAAATCCAGGTGGGTTTGTCGATGCCGCAATGGGGGTTTTGGGGGAAAAAAGGGTGTTTTTGGTGAACTGAATTGGGTAAAATGTCACAGTGGGTGAGGGGGGTTAATAATTAAGAGATAATGAGGATAATTAGCAAAATTAAGGAGTCATTGGCCAATGTCTATGGCTTCAATGTCTCCATCCACAAGGTGAAACCCAGGTGGGTCGTCTAGGCTGTAATGGTTGTTTTGGGGCAAAAAAGGGTGTTTTTGGTGAACTGAAGAGGGGAAAAGTTGTGGTGGGTGAGGCAGGAGTTAAAATTAAATGAAAATGAGGTTAATTAACAAAATCAAGGAGTCGTTGGCCAACACCTATGGCTTCAATGTCTCCATCCACAATGGGGATGGTGGCGAAACCCAAGTGGGTCATCTAGGCCGCGACGGTTGTTTTGGGTCAAAAAAGGCTGGTTTTGGCGAACTGAAGATCCCGATCCCAACTGCCCCGTGTCCCCCAGGTGAACGGGAACCCCGTGGCTCTCCCGGCGGCGCTGGCGGGCGAGCGGGTCCGCGTGTCGCGCGCCGACGGCCGCACGACGCTGCGGGCGGCGTTTGGGCTGCAGGTGACGCGCGACGCCGACGGCGCCGTCATGGTGGCCGTGCCCAGCAGCTACTTCGGCGCCACCTGCGGGCTCTGCGGCAACTTCAACGAGGACGCCGAGGACGACATGAGGAGACCCGACGGGTCCGTGGCCGCCGGGCCCCAGGATTGGGCCCAGAGTTGGCGCGACCCAACGTGCCGGGATGGGTGCGATGGGAGAGAGGAAAGAGGATGCGGTGAGTTGGGGTTTGGGACTGGGTGTCCCCCCTACCCCGGACTCCTGGGTCCCCTCCCGGACTCCTGGGTCCCCTCCCGGACTCCTGGGTCCCTCCCCGAACTCCTGGGTCTCTCCCAAATGCCCAAGTCCCTGGGGTACTCCTGGGTCCCCTCCCAAACTCCTGGGTCCCCCCGAACTTCTGGGATCTCCTTGAACTCCTGGGTCCCTGGGGCACTCCTGGGTCCCTGGGGCACTCCTGGGTCCCCTCCCGGACTCCTGGGTCCCCTCTCCCCCAGAATCCTGGGTCCCCCCTCCCCGGACTCCTGGGTCCCCTCCCCTCCCGGACTCCTGGGTCCCCTCCCGGACTCCTGGGTCCCTCCCCGAACTCCTGGGTCTCTCCCAAATGCCCAAGTCCCTGGGGTACTCCTGGGTCCCCTCCCAAACTCCTGGGTCCCCCCGAACTTCTGGGATCTCCTTGAACTCCTGGGTCCCTGGGGCACTCCTGGGTCCCTGGGGCACTCCTGGGTCCCCTCCCGGACTCCTGGGTCCCCTCTCCCCCAGAATCCTGGGTCCCCCCTCCCCGGACTCCTGGGTCCCCTCCCCCCCCGGACTCCTGGGTCCCCCCCCCCGCCGGACTCCTGGGTCCCCTCCCCGAACTCCTGGGTCTCTCCCAAATGCCCAAGTCCCTGGGGTACTCCTGGGTCCCCTCCCAAACTCCTGGGTCCCCCCAAACTTCTGGGATCTCCTTGAACTCCTGGGTCCCTGGGGCACTCCTGGGTCCCCTCTCGAACTCCTGGGTCCCCTCCCGAACTCCTGGGTCCCCTCCCGGACTCCTGGGTCCCTCCCCGAACTCCTGGGTCCTTCCCAAATGCCCAAGTCCCTGGGGTACTCCTGGGTCCCCTCCCGGACTCCTGGGTCCCCCCGAACTTCTGGGATCTCCTTGAACTCCTGGGTCCCTGGGGCACTCCTGGGTCCCCTCCCGAACTCCTGGGTCCCCCCCTCAAACTCGTGAGTCCCTCCCGGACTCCTGGGTCTCCTCCCAGAATCCTGGGTCCCTGGGGTACTCCTGGGTCCCCCCACCAAACTCCTGGGTCCCCTCCCGGACTCCTGGGTCCCTCCCAAATGCCTTGGTCCCTGGGGCACTCCTGGGTCCTCCCACGAACTCCTGGGTCCTCCCACGAACTCCTGGGTCCTCCCATGAACTCCTGGGTCCTCTCCTGGCCTCCTGGGTTCTTCCCGAACTCCTGGGTCCTTTGGGTCACTCTGGGGTCCCCTCCCTGACTCCTGGGTCCCTCATGAATGCCTGGGTCCCTGGGGCACTCCTGTGTCCTACTCCAAACTCCTGGGTTCCCCCCGAACTCCTGGGTTCCCCCCGAACTCCTGGGTCCTTTGGGGCACTCCTGGGTCCCTCCTGAAGTCCTGCCCCCCCTACTCACTCCTGGGTCCCCCCTGGACTCCTTGGGTCCCCTCCCAGAATCCTTGGTGCCTCCCAAATGCCTGGGTCCCTGGGGCACTCCTGGGTCCCACCCCAAACTGCTGTGTCTCCCCCCGAACTCCTGGGTCCCTCCCGGACTCCTGGGTCCCTCCCGGACTCCTGGGTCCCTCCCGGACTCCTGGGTCCCTCCCGGACTCCTGGGTCCCCTTCCAGAATCCTGGCTCCCATGCCAAACTCCTGGGTCCCTCCCAGAACTCCTGGGTCCCCTCCCGCACTCCTGGGTCCCTCCCCACCAAATCCTTCTCCTATATTCCCATTTCCAGATGAAAAATGCCCCCGAACCGACCAATCAGAGACCTGCGGCTCAACCCCCACCTCCCGGTGCACCCACAACAACCGCACGTACACCCCGGGGGAGGAATTTTGGGGGGACACCAGTTGCCGACGCCGTTGTCGCTGCGAGACGGGGGGCGCCGTGACCTGCCGCCCATCGGGGTGCAGGGGGCACGAGAAATGCGTCATGGCCGACGGCGTCGCCGAGTGCCGGGCGCCCAAGATCTTGACGTGCATCGGCACGGGCGACCCGCACTACACCACCTTCGACGGGCGGCGCTACGACTTCCAGGGCACCTGTATTTACCAATTCGCCGCCCTTTGCGCCCAAAACGGGACCCTCGTCCCCTTCAACGTCACCGTGGAGAACAACAACCGCGGCAGCAAGGCTGTGTCCTTCACCAAAACTGTCACCTTGCAGATTTACGGCGACACCATCACCATGAGCCAAGAGCACCCCGGGAAGGTCAAGGTAGGTGCTGCCAACGCGGGGTGGCGGAAATTCCGTCAGAAATGTAACTTTTTGCCCAAAAATCTCGCTTTTTTTGACCTTTTTTGGTGGTGTTGATTTCCACCTGATGTCTCCAGGTTGGGTTGAGTTGTGTTGGATGGGGTTGGGCTGGCTTGGGTTCAGTTGGGTTGAGTTTAGTTGGGTTGCATTGGGTTGCGTTGGGTTGGGCTGAGCTGCATTGAGTTGGGTTGCGTTGGGTTGGGTTGCGTTGGGTTGGGTTGGACTGCGTTGGGTTGGGTTCGGTTGGGTTGGGTTGGGTTTATTTGACTTGCATTGGATTGGGTTGCGTTGGGTTGCGTTGGGTTGGGTTGCGTTGGGTTGGGTTGCGTTGGGTTGGGTTGCGTTGGGTTGCGTTGGGTTGGGTTCGGTTGGGTTGGGTTGAGTTTAGTTGGGTTGCATTGGGTTGAGTTGGGTTGGGTTGAGCTGCATTGGGTTGGGTTGGGTTGCGTTGGGTTGGGTTGCGTTGGGTTGGGTTGAGTTTAGTTGGGTTGCGTTGGGTTGCGTTGGGTTGGGTTGAGTTTAGTTGGGTTGCATTGGGTTGCGTTGGGTTGCGTTGGGTTGCGTTGGGTTGGGTTGAGTTTAGTTGGGTTGCATTGGGTTGCGTTGGGTTGGGTTGAGCTGCATTGAGTTGGGTTGGGTTGCGTTGGGTTGGGTTGAGTTTAGTTGGGTTGCATTGGGTTGCGTTGGGTTGGGTTGAGCTGCATTGAGTTGGGTTGGGTTGCGTTGGGTTGGGTTGAGTTTAGTTGGGTTGCATTGGGTTGCGTTGGGTTGGGTTGAGCTGCATTGAGTTGGGTTGGGTTGCGTTGGGTTGGGTTGAGTTTAGTTGGGTTGCATTGGGTTGCGTTGGGTTGGGTTGAGCTGCATTGAGTTGGGTTGGGTTGCGTTGGGTTGGGTTGAGTTTAGTTGGGTTGCATTGGGTTGCGTTGGGTTGGGTTGAGCTGCATTGAGTTGGGTTGAGTTGGGTTGGGTTGCGTTGGGTTGGGTTGGATTGCGTTGGGTTGGATTGAGTTGGGTTGGGTTGGGTTGCGTTGGGTTGGGTTGGATTGCGTTGGGTTGGATTGAGTTGGGTTGCGTTGGATTGCGTTGGGTTGGGTTCGGTTGGGTTGGGTTGGGTTTAGTTGACTTGCGTTGGGTTGGGTTGCGTTGGGTTGGGTTGCGCTGGGTTGGGTTGCGTTGGGTTGGGTTGGGTTGAGCTGGGTTGCGTTGGGTTGCGTTGGGTTGAGTTGGGTTGCGTTGCGTTGGGTTGGATTGCGTTGGGTTGGATTGCGTTGGGTTGGGTTGCGTTGGGTTGCATTGGGTTGAGCTGGGTTGGGTTGAGCTGGGTTGGGTTTAGTTGGGTTGCATTGGGTTGAGTTGGGTTGGGTTGAGCTGCATTGAGTTGGGTTGGGTTTAGTTGACTTGCGTTGGGTTGGGTTGCGTTGGATTGCATTGAGTTGGGTTGCGTTGGGTTGCGTTGGGTTGGGTTGCGTTGGGTTGCATTGGGTTGGGTTGGGTTGAGCTGGGTTGGGTTGAGCTGGGTTGGGTTGAGCTGGGTTGGGTTGAGCTGGGTTGGGTTGAGCTGGGTTGGGTTGAGCTGGGGTGGGTTGATTTGAGCTGGGTTGGGTTGATTTGAGCTGGGTTGGGTTGATTTGAGCTGGGTTGAGTTGGGCTGGGTTTAGCTGAGTTGGACTTGGTTGCGTTGCAAAAACTCCTTAATTTTACCTGTTTTCATGCATTTTCCGCACAGAAATTTCCACCAAACTCCTCATTTTGACCATTTCCACCCCATTTCCCCCCAACCCAGGTCAACGGGGAGCTCCTTGACTTCCCCTTCTCGCGCCGCGGCTTCTTCGACCTTTACCGCAGCGGCGTCCACGGCTTCGCGCGCGCCGCGTCGGGGCTGCGCGTCTCCTTCGACTGGCACAGCTACGCGCGGGTGCTGCTCCCTGCCGACTACGCCACCCACGTCTGCGGCCTCTGCGGCGACGCCGACGGCGACCCCGACAACGACTTCTCCACGCCCGACGGCCGCCGCGCCGCCGATGAGGTTGAGTTGGGCGCCAGTTGGACGGTCGCCGCCCCCATTGGCTGCTCGGCCGGGCCGGTGGGGTCACCGGGGTGCGGCGAAGAGCAGAAGCGGTTGTACCGCGGGGATGGGTTTTGCGGGGTGATCGCCGATCCCAAAGGGCCGTTCCGGGGGTGTCACGGCGTCCTGGAGCCGGCGCCGTTCGTGGGCGATTGCGCCTTCGACGCGTGTCAGTACCGCGGGCACCGCGACACGCTGTGCCGCGCCGTCGCCGTCTACGCCGCCGAGTGCCAGAGCCGGGGAGGGAAGGTGGAGCCGTGGAGGACCAAGGATTTCTGCCGTGAGTGGCCCCCATTTGGCCCAAATGACATCCCCGCTGTCCCCAATGACATCCCCAATGTCCCCAATGACGTCCCCAGTGTCCCAAATGTCCCCAGTGATGTCCCCAATATCCCCAATGTCCCAAATGTCCCCAGCAACATCTCCAATGATGTCCCCAATGACATCTCCAGTGATGTCCCCAATGACATCTCCAATGACGTCCCCAGTGTCCCAAATGTCCCCAGTGATGTCCCCAATATCCCCAATGTCCCAAATGTCCCCAGCAACATCTCCAATGATGTCCCCAATGACATCTCCAGTGATGTCCCCAATGACATCTCCAATGACGTCCCCAGTGTCCCAAATGTCCCCAGTGATGTCCCCAATATCCCCAATGTCCCAAATGTCCCCAGCAACATCTCCAATGATGTCCCCAATGACATCTCCAGTGATGTCCCCAATGACATCTCCAATGACGTCCCCAGTGTCCCAAATGTCCCCAGTGATGTCCCCAATATCCCCAATGTCCCAAATGTCCCCAGCAACATCTCCAATGATGTCCCCAATGACATCTCCAATGATGTCCCTAATGTCCCAAATGTCCCCAGTGACGTCTCCAATATCCCAGATGTCCCCAGTGTCGTCCCCAGTGTCGTCCCCAATGTCCCCAGTGTCCCAAATGTCCCCAATGACGTCCCCAATGACATCTCCAATGACGTCCCCAATGACGTCCCCAATGTCCCCAGCAACATCCCCAATGTCGTCCCCAATGTCGTCCCCAATGTCCCCAGTGACATCCCCAATATCCCCGATGTCCCAAATGTCCCCCTCACAGCCCCAATGACGTCCCCAATGTCCCCAATGACATCCCCAATGTCCAAAATGACGTCCCCAACGACGTCCCCAACGACGTCCCCAATGTCCTCAATGATGTCCCTAATGATGTCCCCAATGTCCCCAACGAAATCCCCAACGACATTCCCAATGTCTTCAACGACGTCCCCAATGTCCCCAATGACATCCCCAATGTCCTCAATGACGTCCCCAATTATGTCCCCAATGACATCCCCAATGACGTCCCCAATGTCCCCAATGACGTCCCAAATGTCCCCAGTGACATCCCCAATGTCCCCAATGACGTCCCCAATGTCCCCAATGACGTCCCCAATGTCCCCAATGACATCCCCAATGTCCCCAATGACGTCCCCAATGACATTTCCAATGTCCCCAATGACGTCCCCAGTGTCCCAAATGTCCCCAGTGATGTCCCCAATATCCCCAATGTCCCAAATGTCCCCAGCAACATCTCCAATGATGTCCCCAATGACATCTCCAATGATGTTCCTAATGTCCCAAATGTCCCCAGTGACGTCTCCAATATCCCAGATGTCCCCAGTGTCGTCCCCAGTGTCGTCCCCAATGTCCCCAGTGTCCCAAATGTCCCCAATGACGTCCCCAATGACATCTCCAATGATGTCCCCAATGTCCCCAGCAACATCCCCAATGTCGTCCCCAATGTCGTCCCCAATGTCGTCCCCAATGACATCCCTTACGACGTCCCCAATGTTCCCAACCATGTCCTCAGTGTCCCCGATGTCGTCCCCAATGTCGTCCCCAATGTCCCCAGTGACATCCCCAATATCCCTGATGTCCCAAATGTCCCCCTCACAGCCCCAATGACGTCCCAAATGTCCCCAATGACGTCCCCAATGTCCCCAGTGACATCCCCAATGTCCAAAACGACGTCCCCAACGACGTCCCCAACGACGTCCCCAATGTCCTCAATGATGTCCCTAATGATGTCCCCAATGTCCCCAACGAAATCCCCAATGACATTCCCAATGTCTTCAACGACGTCCCCAATGTCCCCAATGACATCCCCAATGTCCTCAATGACGTCCCTAATGATGTCCCCAATGTCCCCAACGAAATCCTCAACGACGTCCCCAACGTCCCCAATGACATCCCCAATACATCCCAAATGCCCCCAACAACATCCCCAATGTCCCCAATGTCCCCAATACGTCCCAAATGTCCCCAATGACATCCCCAATGTCCCCAATACATCCCAAATGCCCCCAACGACATCCCCAATGCCCCCAATGACGTCCCCAATCTCCCCAATGTCTCCAATGATGTCCCCAATGTCCCCAACAACATCCCCTATGACGTCCCCAATGTCATCCCCAACGACATCCCCAATGTCCCCAACATCCCCAATGACGTTCCCAATGACATCCCCATATTTAATTAACGCCAAACCAATTAAACCCCCATATTTCTCCCCCACAGCCCCCTCGTGTCCCCCCAACTCCCACTATGAGCTCTGTGGCCCCGCTTGCCCACCCACCTGCGGCGTCCCCAATGACGTCCCCAATGTCCTCAATGACATCCCCAACGACGTCCCCAATGTCCCCAACGAAGTCCCCAATGTCCCCAACGACGTCCCCAATGACATCCCCAATGTCCCCGACGTCCCCAATGTCCCCAACGACGTCCCCAATGTCCCCAATGATGTCCCCAATGATGTCCCCAATGTCCCCAACAAAATCCCCAACGACGTCCCCAATGTCCCCAATGACGTCCCCAATGATGTCCCCAATGTACCCAACAAAATCCCCAACGACGTCCCCAATGTCCCCAACGACGTCCCCAATGTCCCCAATGACATCCCCAATACATCCCCAATGTCCCCAACAACATCCCCAATGTCCCCAATACGTCCCCAATGCCCCCAACGACATCCCCAATGCCCCCAATGACGTCCCCAATCTCCCCAATGTCTCCAATGATGTCCCCAATGTCCCCAACAACATCCCCTATGACGTCCCCAATGTCATCCCCAACGACATCCCCAATGTCCCCAATATCCCCAACGACGTCCCCAATGACATCCCCATATTTAATTAATGCCAAACCAATTAAACCCCCATATTTCTCCCCCACAGCCCCCTCGTGTCCCCCCAACTCCCACTATGAGCTCTGTGGCCCCGCTTGCCCACCCACCTGCGGCGTCCCCAATGACGTCCCCAATGTCCCCAACGACGTCCCCAACGACGTCCCCAACGACGTCCCCAACGACGTCCCCAACGACGTCCCCAATGACATCCCCAATGACATCCCCAATGACATCCCCAATGTCCCCAATGATGTCCCCAATGTCCCCAATGATGTCCCCAATGTCCCCAATGACGTCCCCAATGTCCCCAACAACGTCCCCAATGTCCCCAATGACATCCCCAATACATCCCCAATGTCCCCAACAACATCCCCAATGTCCCCAATGTCCCCAATACATCCCCAATGCCCCCAACGACATCCCCAATGCCCCCAATGACGTCCCCAATCTCCCCAATGTCTCCAATGATGTCCCCAATGTCCCCAACAACATCCCCTATGACGTCCCCAATGTCATCCCCAACGACATCCCCAATGTCCCCAATGTCCCCAACGACATCCCCAATGACATCCCCATATTTAATTAACGCCAAACCAATTAAACCCCCATATTTCTCCCCCACAGCCCCCTCGTGTCCCCCCAACTCCCACTACGAGCTCTGTGGCCCCGCTTGCCCACCCACCTGCGGCGTCCCCAATGACGTCCCCAATGTCCTCAATGACATCCCCAACGACGTCCCCAATGTCCCCAACGACGTCCCCAACGACGTCCCCAACGACGTCCCCAACGACGTCCCCAATGACATCCCCAATGACATCCCCAATGACATCCCCAATGACATCCCCAATGTCCCCAATGATGTCCCCAATGTCCCCAATGACGTCCCCAATGTCCCCAATGACGTCCCCAATGTCCCCAACAACGTCCCCAATGTCCCCAATGACATCCCCAATACATCCCCAATGTCCCCAACAACATCCCCAATGTCCCCAATGTCCCCAATACATCCCAAATGCCCCCAACGACATCCCCAATGCCCCCAATGACGTCCCCAATCTCCCCAATGTCTCCAATGATGTCCCCAATGTCCCCAACAACGTCCCCTATGACGTCCCCAATGTCATCCCCAACGACATCCCCAATGTCCCCAACATCCCCAACGACGTCCCCAATGACATCCCCATATTTAATTAACGCCAAACCAATTAAACCCCCATATTTCTCCCCCACAGCCCCCTCGTGTCCCCCCAACTCCCACTATGAGCTCTGTGGCCCCGCTTGCCCACCCACCTGCGGCGTCCCCAACGTCACCAACGCCATCCCTGCCGACTACGCCATCCCTGCCAATGACGCCTACCCTGCCGACTACGCCATCCCTGCCAATGACGCTTACCCTGCCAACTACGCCGTCCCTGCCAATGACGCTGTCCCTGCCAACTACGCCGTCCCTGCCAATGACGTCGTCCCTGCCGACTACGCCATCTCTGCCGATGACGCCACCGTCCCCATCGTCCCCGACACCTGCGCGTCCCCCGGCTGCTCCGAGGGCTGTTTCTGCGACTCCGGCTTCGCCCTGAGCGGCACCACCTGCGTCCCCGCGTCCCAATGCGGCTGTTGGCACCGCCGCCGCTACCACCGCCCCGGCTCCGACTTCCAAGCCTCCTGCACCCTCCGCTGCCGCTGCGAGCCCGGCGGCGCCGTGCGGTGCCGCGAGGCGCCGTGCGAGCCGCACGAGGAGTGCGCGGTGCGCGACGGCGCCTTCGGCTGCCACCCCCGCGCCCGCGGCCGCCTGGTGGTGTCCGGCGACCCGCACTACGTGACGTTCGACGGTAGAGCCTTCGACGTGCCGGGGGCGTGCGGGTACGTGCTGGCGCGGTTGTGCGCGCCGCAAAGGGGGCTCCGGAACTTCACGGTGGTGCTGGAGCAGCGGGCGGCGCCGGGACGCGCCGCGCTCGTCGCTGGGGTCACGGTGGAGGTTGATGGGACGAGGGTCGAGGTGGACGGGGCGACACCGGGAGAGGTGACGGTGAGTGCCCATTGCACGTTGCAATCAGCTCGTTGCAACCCATTGTACATTGCAATCAGCTCTTTGCAACCCCTTGCACGTTGCAACCCCTTGCACGTTGCAACCCCTTGCACGTTGCAATCAGCTCTTTGCAACCCATTGTACGCTGCAACTCCTTGCACGTTGCAACCCATTGCACGTTGCAATTTGCTCTTTGCAACCCCTTGCACGTTGCAACCCCTTGCACGTTGCAACCCCTTGCACATTGCAACCCAATGCACGTTGCAATCAGCTCCTTGCAACCCCTGCACATTGCAACCCCTTACACATTACAACCCATTGCACGTTGCAATCAGCTCTTTGCAACCCCTTACACATTGCAACCCATTGCAAGTTGCAATCAGCTCTTTGCAAGCCCTTGCACGTTGCAACCCCTTGCACGTTGCAACTCCTTGCACGTTGCAACCCAATGCATGTTGTAACCCATTGCACGTTGCAACCCATTGCACGTTGCAACCCATTGCACGTTGCAATCAGCTCTTTGCAACCCCTTTCACGTTGCAACCCCTTTCACGTTGCAACCCCTTTCACGTTGTAACCCCTTGCACGTTGCAATCAGCTCTTTGCAACCCATTGTACGTTGCAACCCATTGCACATTGCAATCAGCTCTTCGCAAACCCTTACACACTGCAACCCATTGCATGCTGCAACCCATTGCATGCTGCAACCCATTGCACATTGCAACCCATTGCACGTTGCAATCAGCTCTTTGCAACCCCTTCTACATTGCAACCCCTTGCACGTTGCAATCAGCTCCTTGCAACCCCTTGTACGTTGCAACCCCTTGCACATTGCAACCCAATGCACGTTGCAATCAGCTCTTTGCAACCCCTTGCACATTGCAACCCCTTGCACGTTGCAACCCCTTGCACGTTGCAACCCCTTGCACACTGCAACCCAATGCATGTTGTAACCCACTGCACGTTGCAACCAGCTCTTTGCAACCCCTTCTACATCACAACCCCTTGCACATTACAACCCCTTGCACATTACAACCCCTTGCACATTGCAACCCAATGCACATTGCAACCCAATGCACATTGCAACCCAATGCACGTTGCAATCAGCTCCTTGCAACCCCTTGCACATTGCAACCCCTTGCACATTGCAACCCCTTGCACATTGCAACCCCTTGCACACTGCAACCCAATGCATGTTGTAACCCATTGCACGTTGCAACCAGCTCATTGCAACCCCTTCTACATCGCAACCCCTTGCACATTACAACCCCTTGCACATTGCAACCCAATGCATGTTGCAACCCAATGCACATTGCAACCCAATGCACGTTGCAATCAGCTCTTTGCAACCCCTTGCACATCACAACCCCTTGCACATTACAACCCCTTGCACGTTGCAACCCATTGCACATTGCAACCCATTGCACATTGCAATCAGCTCTTTGCAACCCAATGCATGTTGTAACCCATTGCACGTTGCAACCAGCTCTTTGCAACCCCTTCTACATCACAACCCCTTGCACATTACAACCCCTTGCACATTGCAACCCAATGCATGTTGCAACCCATTGCACGTTGCAACCAGCTCATTGCAACCCCTTGCACATTACAACCCAATGCACGTTGCAATCAGCTCTTTGCAACCCCTTCTACATTGCAACCCCTTGCACGTTGCAACCCCTTGCACATTGCAACCCAATGCACGTTGCAATCAGCTCTTTGCAACCCCTTCTACATCGCAACCCCTTGCACGTTGCAACTCCTTGCACACTGCAATCCAATGCATGTTGTAACCCATTGCACGTTGCAACCCCTTGCACATTGCAACCCAATGCACATTGCAACCCAATGCACATTGCAACCCAATGCACGTTGCAATCAGCTCTTTGCAACCCCTTGCACATTGCAACCCCTTGCACTTTGCAACCCCTTGCACGTTGCAACCCCTTGCACACTGCAACCCAATGCATGTTGTAACCCACTGCACGTTGCAACCAGCTCTTTGCAACCCCTTCTACATCACAACCCCTTGCACATCACAACCCCTTGCACATTACAACCCCTTGCACATTACAACCCCTTGCACATTGCAACCCAATGCACATTGCAACCCAATGCACATTGCAACCCAATGCACGTTGCAATCAGCTCCTTGCAACCCCTTGCACATTGCAACTCCTTGCACATTGCAACCCCTTGCACGTTGCAACCCCTTGCACACTGCAACCCAATGCATGTTGTAACCCATTGCACGTTGCAACCAGCTCATTGCAACCCCTTCTACATCGCAACCCCTTGCACATTACAACCCCTTGCACGTTGCAACCCATTGCACATTGCAACCCATTGCACATTGCAATCAGCTCTTTGCAACCCAATGCATGTTGTAACCCATTGCACGTTGCAACCAGCTCTTTGCAACCCCTTGCACATTACAACCCATTGCACATTGCAATCCAATGCATGTTGCAACCCCTTGCACGTGTCAACCAGCTCATTGCCCCCGCGTCCCCGTGTCCCCGCAGGTGGACGGCGAGCGCGCTCCCCTCCCTTTTGCGACGCCCTCGGGGACGCTGCGGCTGACGCGCGAGGGCGCCCACGTGTCGCTGTGGAGCGCGTGGGGCCCGCGCCTCCTCTTCACCCCCGGCGCCTTCCTGCTGCTCGACGTGCCCGGCGGCTACCGCGGCCACCTCTGCGGGCTGGGCGGCAACTTCAACGGCGACCCCGACGACGACCTCCGTTTGCCCGGCGGCGCCGCGGCGCCGAGCCTGCGCGACTTCGTGGCGGCGTGGGCAGTGCCGCCCGGTTCCTGCCACGGCGGCGACGGCGGCGGCGGTTGCGGCGACGAGGAGGCGGCCATGGAGGCGTGCGCGGTGATCCGGGACCCCCGGGGGCCGTTCGGGACGTGTCACCCGCACGTGGGACCCCAGGAATATTGGGGGCGATGCGTCCGTGACGTTTGCGGCGCCGGGGGCGACGTGGAGGCGCTTTGCCGGGCCGTCGGGGCGTACGCGGCCGCTTGCCAGGCCGGGGGAGGACGGATCGAGGAGTGGAGGACGGAGGCGTTCTGCCGTGAGTTTTGACGCCGAAACGGGCGGGGTTCCCGCCAAAAAAAGGTTTCCCGCCAAAAGAAGGTTTCCCGCCAAAAGAAGGTTTCCCGCCAAAAGAAGGTTTCCCGCCAAAAGAAAGTTTCCCGCCAAATAAAGGTTTCCCGCCAAAAAAAGTTTTCCCGCCAAAAGGTTTCCCGCCAAAAGGTTTCCCGCCAAAAAAAGGTTTCCCGCCAAAAAAGTTTCCCGCCAAAAAGTTTCCCGCCAAAAAAAGGTTTCCCGCCAAAAAAAGGTTTCCCGCCAAAAAAAGGTTTCCCGCCAAAAAGTTTCCCGCCAAAAGAAGGTTTCCCGCCAAAAGGTTTCCCGCCAAAAGGTTTCCCGCCAAAAGGTTCGGGTGTTCCCGCCAAAAACAGTCGAGTTTCCCGGTAAAATGTTCGGGTGTTCCCAGCAAAAAGTTCAGGTTTCCCGCCAAAAAGTTTCCCGTCAAAAAGTTTCCCGCCAAAATTTCAGGTTTCCCGGCCAAAAATTTCGGGTTTCCCGCCAAAATGTTCGGGTTTCCCGCCAAAATGTTCAGGTGTTCCCGCCAAAAAGTTTGGGTTTCCCCCCCAAAAATTCAGGTTTCCCGCCAAAAAGGTTGGGTTTCCCACCAAAATGTTTGGGTGTTCCCAGTAAAATGTTCAGGTTTCCCGCCAAAAAGGTCGGGTTTCCCACCAAAAAGTTCAGGTTTCCCGCCAAAAACAGTCGGGTTTCCCGGTAAAATGTTCGGGTGTTCCCAGCAAAAAGTTCAGGTTTCCCGCCAAAAAGTTTCCCGGCCAAAAATTTCAGGTTTCCCGCCAAAAAGTTCAGATTTCCCGCCAAAATGTTCAGGTTTCCCGCCAAAAATTTCAGGGTTCCCGCCAAAAAGTTCGGGTGTTCCCAGTAAAATGTTCGGGTTTCCCGCCAAAAAGGTCGGGTTTCCCACCAAAAAGTTCAGGTTTCCCACCAAAAAGTTCAGGTTTCCCGCCAAAAAGTTCAGATTTCCCGCCAAAAAGTTCGGGTTTCCCACCAAAAAGTTCAGGTTTCCCGCCAAAAAGTTCAGGGTTTCCCGCCAAAAAGTTCAGGTTTCCCGTTCATTTTAATTTGATTTACCTAATTTAAATTTCTTTTAATTAATTTAAATTTAATCAAATTACTTTAAATTAAATCACGTTAATTTCAATTTAAACCAATTAAATTTCCACGTAATTCAACTCATTTCAATTTCATTTAATTAATTTAAGTGTAATTTGGTTCATCTTGAATTCATTAATTTGAATTTAATTTAATTCATTTAAATGCAATTTGGTTCATTTTGAATTCATTCTTTTCAATTTAACTTAATTCATTTGAATTTAATTTAATGTAATTCATTTTAATTCAATTTAATTCATTTGATTTCATCAAATTAATTGAAATATAATTTAGTTCATTTTAATTTAATTCATTTTAATGTCATTTGATTCATTTTAATTTCATTTGATTCATTTCAATTTAATTCATTTTAATTTCATTTGTTTCATTTTAATTTCATTTGATTCATTTTAATTTCATTTGATTCATTTCAATTTAATTCATTTTAATTTCATTTGTTTCATTTTAATGTCATTTGATTCATTTTAATGTCATTTGATTCATTTCAATTTAATTCATTTTAATGTCATTTGTTTCATTTTAATTTCATTTGATTCATTTCAATTTAATTCATTTTAATTTCATTTGATTCATTTCAATTTAATTCATTTTAATTTCATTTGTTTCATTTTAATTTCATTTGATTCATTTTAATTTCATTTGATTCATTTCAATTTAATTCATTTTAATGTCATTTGATTCATTTCAATTTAATTCATTTTAATTTCATTTGTTTCATTTTAATTTCATTTGATTCATTTCAATTTAATTCATTTCAATTTCATTTGATTCATTTCAATTTAATTCATTTTAATGTCATTTGTTTCATTTTAATTTCATTTGATTCATTTCAATTTAATTCATTTTAATTTCATTTGTTTCATTTTAATTTGATTCATTTTAATGTCATTCGATTCATTTTAATTTAATTCAATTCATTTTAATTTCATTCGATTCATTTTAATGTCATTTGTTTCATTTTAATTTCATTCATTTTAATGTCATTTGTTTCATTTTAATTTCATTCATTTTAATGTCATTTGTTTCATTTTAATTTCATTCATTTTAATGTCATTTGTTTCATTTTATATTTCACCCCTTTAAATATCATTTAATTAACCCCACCACCACCTCATTAAATCCAATCCAATCAACCTAATGTACCCTTCAATTAACCCAAACCCTTCAATCAGTCCCTAAACCCACAACCCTCTCCTCCCCGCCTCTTTTTGGCGCCACCGCCGCCTCCCATTGGCCCACCCCTCCCTTCCCCCCGCCCCCTAGAGGTGCAGCCCCGAATTTTGGGGTGAAACGGGGCGTTTTTGGTGTCTTTCCCAGCGCTTTCGTGCCCGCCGCGCAGTCACTACGCGCTGTGCGCCCGCGGCTGCGATCAGACCTGCGCCGCGCTGACGGCGCCGGTGCCGTGCGCCTGGCGCTGCCTCGAGGGCTGCGAGTGCGACGACGGCTTCCTGTGGGACGGGGACGCCTGCGTGCCCATGGACAAGTGCGGTTGTGTCCACCAGGGGAGGTACATCAAGGTGAGGAGACGAAGAGGTGGGGGGTTATGGGGTGGGAATGGCGTGGGGAGGTGGGTTGTCCTGTCTGGGTCATCAGTTGGGTTGAGTTGGGTTGGGCTGGGTTGAGCTGGGTTGAGTTGGGTTGAGTTGGGTTGGGTTGAGTTGGGTTGGGTTGAGTTGGGTTGGGTTGGGTTGAGTTGAGTTGGGTTGGGTTGAGTTGGGTTGGGTTGAGTTGGGTTGAGTTGGGTTGGGTGGAGTTGAGTTGGGTTGGGTTGAGCTGGGTTGGGTGGAGTTGGGTTGGGTTGGGTTGAGTTGGGTTGGGTGGAGTTGGGTTGGGTTGAGTTGGGTTGGGTGGAGTTGAATTGACTTGGGTTGGGTGGAGTTGGGTTGGGTGGAGTTGGGTTGGGTTGGGTTGGGTTGAGTTGAGTTGGGTTGGGTGGAGTTGGGTTGGGTGGAGTTGGGTTGGGTGGAGTTGAATTGACTTGGGTTGGGTGGAGTTGGGTTGGGTGGAGTTGGGTTGGGTGGAGTTGAGTTGGGTGGAGTTGGGTTGGGTTGAGTTGGGTTGGGTTGGGTTGAGTTGGGTTGAGTTGAGTTGAGTTGGGTTGAGTTGGGTTGAAGTGCGATTGTGTCCACCAGGGGAGGTACATCAAGGTGAGGAGGACAAAGAGGTGGGGGGTTATGGGGTGGGAATGGCGTGGGGAGGTGGGTTGTCCTGTCTGGGTCGTCAATTGGGTTGAGCTGGGTTGAGTGGGGTTGAGTTGGGTTGAGTTGGGTTGGGTTGAGTTGGGTTGGGTTGAGTTGGGTTGGGTTGGGTTGGGTTGAGTTGGGTTGGGTTGGGTTGGGTTGGGTTGAGTTGAGTTGGGTTGGGTTGAGTTGGGTTGGGTTGAGCTGGGTTAGGTGGAGTTGGGTTGGGTTGAGTTGAGTTGGGTTGGGTTGAGTTGGGTTGGGTGGAGTTGGGTTGAGTTGGGTTGGATTGGGTTGGGTGGAGTTGGGTTGGGTGGAGTTGGGTTGGGTGGAGTTGAATTGATTTGGGTTGGGTGGAGTTGGGTTGGGTGGAGTTGGGTTGGGTGGAGTTGAATTGACTTGGGTTGGGTTGAGTTGGGTTGGGTTGGGTTGAGTTGGGTTGGGTTGAGTTGAGTCGGGTTGGGTTGAAGTGTGGTTGTGTCCACCAGAGGAGGTACATCAAGGTGAGGAGACGAAGAGGTGGGGGGTTATGGGGTGGGAATGGCATGGGGAGGTGGGTTGTCCTGTCTGGGTCGTCAATTGGTGGGTTGGGTTGGGCTGGGTTGAGCTGGGTTGAGTTGGGTTGAGTTGGGTTGGGTTGAGTTGGGTTGAGTTGAGTTGGGTTGAGTTGGGTTGAGTTGGGTTGGGTTGAGTTGGGTTGGGTTGGGTTGGGTTGAGTTGGGTTGGGTTGGGTTGAGCTGGGTTGGGTTGGGTTGAGTTGGGTTGAGTTGAGTTGGGTTGAGTTGGGTTGGGTTGGGTTGGGTTGAGTTGGGTTGGGTTGGGTTGGGTTGAGTTGGGTTGGGTTGGGTTGGGTTGAGTTGAGTTGGGTGGAGTTGGGTTGGGTGGAGTTGAATTGATTTGGGTTGGGTTGAGTTGGGTTGAGTTGAGTTGGGTTGGGTGGAGTTGAATTGACTTGGGTTGGGTTGAGTTGGGTTGGGTGGAGTTGGGTTGGGTGGAGTTGAATTGATTTGGGTTGGGTGGAGTTGGGTTGGGTTGAGTTGGGTTGGGTGGAGTTGGGTTGGGTGGAGTTGAATTGATTTGGGTTGGGTGGAGTTGGTTTGGGTGGAGTTGGGTTGGGTGGAGTTGAATTGACTTGGGTTGGGTTGAGTTGGGTTGGGTTGGGTTGAGTTGGGTTGGGTTGAGTTGGGTTGGATTGGGTTGGGTTGGGTTGAGTTGGATTGAGTTGGGTTGAGTTGGGTTCAGTTGGGTTGAAGTGCGGTTGTGTCCACCAGGGGAGGTACATCAAGGTGAGGAGACGAAGAGGTGGGGGGTTATGGGGTGGGAATGGCGTGGGGAGGTGGGTTGTCCTGTCTGGGTCGTCAATTGGTGGGTTGGGTTGGGCTGGGTTGAGCTGGGTTGAGTTGAGTTGAGTTGGGTTGGGTTGAGTTGGGTTGAGTTGGGTTGGGTTGAGTTGGGTTGGGTTGGGTTGGGTTGAGCTAGGTTGGGTGGAGTTGGGTTGGGTTGAGTTGGGTTGAGTTGGGTTGGGTTGAGTTGAGTTGGGTTGGGTTGAGTTGGGTTGGGTGGAGTTGGGTTGGGTGGAGTTGGGTTGGGTGGAGTTGGGTTGGGTGGAGTTGAATTGACTTGGGTTGGGTTGAGTTGGGTTGGGTTGAGTTCGGTTGGGTTGAATTGGGTTGGGTTGAGTTGAGGTGAGTTGGGTTGAGTTGAGTTGAGTTGAGTTGAGTTGGGTTGAGTTGGGTTGAGTTGAGTCGGGTTGAGTTGGGTTGGGTTGAGTTGGGTTGGGTTGAGTTGGGTTGAGTTGGGTTGGGTTGAGTTGGGTTGGATTGAGTTGGGTTGAGTTGAGTTGGGTTGAGTTGAGTTGGGTTGAGTTGAGTTGGGTTGAATTGGGTTGAGTTGAGTTGGGTTGAGTTGGGTTGAGTTGCGTTGGGTTGAGTTGCGTTGGGTTGAGTTGCGTTGAGTTGAGTTGCGTAGGTTGAGTTGCACTCTAAAGGTGCAAAACCCCCCCAAAAATTTGGACCAACCCCCCGGCTTTCCCTTCCAGTTGGGCGAAACCGTCACCTCCAACAACTGCTCCACCAAATGCAACTGCCACCCATCCCATGGCCTTGTCTGCGAGGCCACCAAGTGTCCCCAAGGCCAAATCTGCGCCACGCGGGACGGCGCCCAACGCTGCGTCGAGAGCCGCGGCCGCTGCCGCGTGTCCCCGGGGGCCTCCATGACCACGTTCGACGGCGCCGGCGGGCGCCTCCCGGCCAGCGGCACCTACAAGATGGCCGCCCTGTGCGACGAGCGCTCGCCCGACTGGTTCAAAGTGGTGGTGGAGGTCAGCGAGTGCCGCGACGACGCCGTCCCCGCCGCCGCCGCCATCTTTGTCTTCTTCCGGGAGGCCTTCATCACCGTCAACGGCAACATGGAGGTGTGGGTAAGCCGAGGAAGACTTAAGACGGGGATTAAACTTGGAATTTGGGTGCGATCCATCTCCTTTTCCTCCAGGTGTCCAACCGTGACGCCATCTTGGTGTTTTATGGCGCAACCTGGCATTTCCCCCCCCATTCTTTTGGCAGGTCAACGGGCTCTTCACCCGCCCCCCGGCCGCTGTGTCCGACGCCATCTCCCTGAGCGCGGCGGGCGGCAACGTCACCGTGTCCCACGCGGCCGGGGTGGCCGTGCTCTTCAGCCCCGCCGGGGAGGTGACGGTGACGGTCGGGGCGTCCTTGGCCAACCAGCTCTGCGCCCCCTGCGGCAACTTCAACGGTGACGCCGGTGATGACTTGAAGCTGCCGGACGGCCGGGCCGCCGGGGACGTCGCCGAGGTCGTGGACGCCTGGAAGGCCAAGGATTTCATGGGATGGTGAGTGGGACCCCAAGACCCCGCCCGAGCGTGGGGTGATGGTTGTGAACTCGGAAGAACCTCCATGGGGACGTCAACATGTTGGGTTGGGTTGAGTTGGGTTGGGTTGAGTTGGGTCGGGTTGAGTTGGGTTGAGTTGGGTTGGGTTGAGTTGGCTTGGGTTGAGTTGGCTTGGCTTGGGTTGAGTTGGCTTGGGTTGGGTTGGGTTGAGTTGGGTTGGGTTGAGTTGGATTGGGTTGAGTTGGATTGGGTTGAGTTGGGTTGGGTTGAGTTGAGTTGGGTTGAGTTGCTTTGAGTTGAGTTGGCTTGGGTTGAGTTGAGTTGGGTTGAGTTGAGTTGGGTTGGGTTGAGTTGGCTTGGGTTGAGTTGGGTTGGGTTGAGTTGGGTTGGGTTGGGTTGGGTTGAGTTGGGTTGGGTTGAGTTGAGTTGGGTTGGGTTGAGTTGGGTTGGGTTGGGTTGGGTTGAGTTGGGTTGAGTTCAGTTGAGTTGGGTTGGGTTGAGTTGGGTTGGGTTGAGTTGGGTTGGGTTGGGTTGGGTTGGTGGTTGAGTTGGGTTGAGTTCAGTTGAGTTGGGTTGGGTTGAGTTGGGTTGGGTTGAGTTGGGTCGGGTGAGTTGGGTTGGGTTGAGTTGGGTTGAGTTGGGTTGGGTTGGGTTGGGTTGGGTTGGGTTGAGTTGGTTGGGTTGAGTTGGGTTGAGTTCAGTTGAGTTGGGTTGGGTTGGGTTGAGTTGGGTTGGGTCGAGTTGAGTTGGGTCGAGTTGGGTTGGGTCGAGTTGGGTCGGGTTGGGGTTGGTTGAGTTGGGTTGGGTTGAGTTAGGTTGGGGTTGGGTTTGGTTGAGTTGGGTTGGGATGCATTTAGCTGAATTGGACTGGGTTTAGTGTTGGGTTGAGTTAGTTTGGGCTGAGTTTAGTTGGGTCGGGGTCGTGTTTAGCTGAGTTGGGTCGGGTTGGGTTTAATTGGGTCAGGTCAAGTTAGGTTGGGTTGGGTTTAGTGTTGGTTGAGCTGGGGTGGGTTGAGTCGGGTTGGGCTTAGTTGGGACTGGGTTGGGCTGGGTTTAACTGAGTTGGGTTGAGCTGGGTTGGGTTTAGTTGAGCTGGGCTTAGTTGAGCTGCATTGGGTTGGCTTGGGAAGGTCTTCTCCACCTTCTCTGGTTTCATCCACAGCGACTGACACACAAACTGTCCGGTAAGTGGCTCTTCTGCTCCCCCGCGGCACAAACGACCCCGAAAACTCTAATTAATTAGAAGTGTAATTAGGGGGCGTTAGAGCCCAACATAAAGACTTTTTGCCCAATTTTGAGCCATTTTTTGCCCAATTTTGAGCCATTTTTTTGCCCAATTTTGAGCCATTTTTTGTGCAATTTAGAGACATTTTCGCGCAATTTTGAACCCAAATTTGAACCATTTTGGCTCAATTTCGAGCCCAATTTGAACCATTTTGACCCAATTTCGAGCCCAATTTCGAGCCCAATTTCGAGCCCAATTTAGAGCCATTTTGCCCCAATTTCGAGCCCAATTTTGAACCATTTTGGCCCCAATTTCAAGCCCAATTTTGAACCATTTTAGCCCAATTTCGAGCCCAATTTAGAGCCATTTTGGCTCAATTTCGAGCCCAATTTCGAGCCCAATTTCGAGCCCAATTTCGAGCCATTTTGGCCCAATTTCGAGCCCAATTTTGAACCATTTTGGCCCAATTTCGAGCCCAATTTAGAGCCATTTTGGACCCAATTTCGAGCCATTTTGGCTCAATTTCGAGCCAAATTTAGAGCCATTTTGGCCCAATTTAGAGCCCAATTTTGAACCATTTTGGCCCAATTTCGAGCCCAATTTTGAACCATTTTAGCCCAATTTCGAGCCCAATTTAGAGGCCAATTTTGAACCATTTTGACCCCAATTTCGAGCCCAATTTAGAGCCATTTTGGGACCCAATTTCGAGCCCAATTTCGAGCCATTTTGGCCCAATTTCGAGCCAAATTTAGAGCCATTTTGCCCCAATTTCGAGCCCAATTTTGAACCATTTTGGCCCAATTTCGAGCCCAATTTTGAACCATTTTAGCCCAATTTCGAGCCAAATTTAGAGCCATTTGGACCCAATTTCGAGGCCAATTTTGAACCATTTTGACCCAATTTCGAGCCAAATTTAGAGCCATTTTGGCCCAATTTCGAGCCCAATTTTGAACCATTTTGGCCCAATTTCGAGCCCAATTTCGAGCCATTTTGGCCCAATTTCGAGCCCAATTTTGAACCATTTTGGCCCAATTTCGAGCCCAATTTCGAGCCATTTTGGCCCAATTTAGAGCCCAATTTTGAACATTTTGGCCCAATTTCGAGCCCAATTTTGAACCATTTTGACCCAATTTCGAGCCCAATTTTGAACCATTTTGGCCCATTTCGAGCCCAATTTTGAACCATTTTGAACCCAATTTCGAGCCCAATTTTGAACCATTTTGGCCGAATTTCGAGTCTAATTTCGAGCCATTTTGGCCCAATTTCGAGCCCAATTTTGAACCATTTTGGCCCAATTTCGAGCCCAATTTTGAACCATTTTGGCCCAATTTCGAGCCCAATTTCGAGCCATTTTGGCCCAATTTCGAGCCCAATTTTGAACCATTTTGAACCCAATTTCGAGCCCAATTTTGAACCATTTTGGCCCAATTTCGAGCCAAATTTAGAGCCATTTTGGCCCAATTTAGAGCCCAATTTAGAGCCATTTTGCCCCAATTTCGAGCTCAATTTTGAACCATTTTAGCCCAATTTCGAGCCCAATTTAGAGCCATTTTGGCCCAATTTCGAGCCCAATTTTGAACCATTTTAGCCCAATTTCGAGCCCAATTTTGAACCATTTTAGCCCAATTTCGAGCCCAATTTAGAGCCATTTTGGCCCAATTTCGAGCCCAATTTAGAGCCATTTTGCCCCAATTTCGAGCCCAATTTTGAACCATTTTGGCCCAATTTAGAGCCCAATTTCGAGCCCAATTTTTGAACCATTTTGGCCCAATTTTCGAGCCCAATTTAGAGCCATTTTGGCCCAATTTCGAGCCCAATTTTGAACCATTTTAGCCCAATTTCGAGCCCAATTTAGAGCCATTTTGGCCCAATTTCGAGCCCAATTTTGAACCATTTTGAACCCAATTTCAAGCCCAATTTTGAACCATTTTGGCCGAATTTCGAGTCTAATTTTTTTTTTTTTTTTCGAGCCATTTTTTGGCCCAATTTCGAGCCCAATTTTGAACCATTTTGGCCCAATTTCGAGCCCAATTTTGAACCATTTTGGCCCAATTTCGAGCCCAATTTCGGAGCCATTTTGGCCCAATTTCGAGCCCAATTTTGAACCATTTTGAACCAATTTCGAGCCCAATTTTGAACCATTTTGGCCCAATTTCGAGCCAAATTTAGAGCCATTTTGGCCCAATTTAGAGCCCAATTTAGAGCCATTTTGCCCCAATTTCGAGCTCAATTTTGAACCATTTTAGCCCAATTTCGAGCCCAATTTAGAGCCATTTTGGCCCAATTTCGAGCTCAATTTTGAACCATTTTAGCCCAATTTCGAGCCCAATTTTGAACCATTTTGGCCCAATTTCGAGCTCAATTTCGAGCCATTTTGGCCCAATTTCGAGCCAAATTTCAAGCCATTTTTGCCCCATTTTTGGCCCAATTTCGACCCATTTTTGGCCCAATTTCGAGCCCAATTTAGTCCCTTTTTTGTCCCAATTTACAGCCAGTTTTGCCCAATTTTGAGTGCAATTTCAAGCCATTTTTGCCCCATTTTTGGCCCAATTTCGACCCATTTTTGGCCCAATTTCGACCCATTTTTGGCCCATTTTCCCCAATTTTCCCCAATTTCCCCCCATTTCCCCCATTTTGCCCAATTTCCCCCCATTTCCCCCCATTCCAGGTCCTGACGCCCCCGCTCCGTCTGTTGCAGCCGCGGCGCCGACGTCGCGCGGATCCACGTGGACGCCCCCGTGTACCCCCCGCCGTGACCCCCGCCCACCCCCCGAGGCTCCGCCCACCCTCCCAGCGACCAATCAGCACTTCCCGCCCCCCTGGGCCACAATTCCCGCCAAATCGCCCCAAAACGGGGCTCAAATTGGGGCCGAAAAGGGGAGAACGACCTCGAGGGTAAAGATGCATAAAATCGACATCGAGAGAGCCAAATCCGGCTGATTTCACCCCAAAACGCGCCCTTCCCGGGGGGGCGGTTCCAATATGGCGCTTGGGGGCACCAATTAAACCCTTTTTATTGAGGTTTTTGATGGGGGTTTTGACCTTTTTTGGGTCAAATTTGTCAATTTGGGAGGGAAAATGGGATTTGTTGGTCAAATGACCCACCCGACGCGTTTTCATTGGTCAATTGACCCACCCGACGCGTCTTCATTGGTCAATTGACCCACCCGACGCGTTTTCATTGGTCAAATGACCCCACCCAACGTGTCTTCATTGGTCAATTGACCCACCCAGGACTTTGGGAGGGGACCCAGGAGTTCAGAGAGGGACCCAGGCGTTCGGGAGGGACCCAGGAGTTCGGGAGGGACCCAGGAGTCCGGGAGGGACCCAGGAGTTTGGGAGGGACCCAGGAGTTCGGGGGGGGACCCAGGAATCCGTGAGGGACCCAGGTGTTCGGGGTGGGGACCCAGGAGTTCGGGGGGAGGGACCCAGGAGTTCGGGGGAGGGACCCAGGCGTCCGGGGGGAGGGACCCAGGCGTTCGGGGAGGGGAAGCCAGGAGTTCAAGGCGAGGGACCCAGGAGTTCGGGGAGGGACTGAGGAGTTCTGGGAGGGAACCCAGGGAGTTCGGGAGGGGAAGTGAGGAGTTCGGGGCGAGGGACCCAGGCGTTCGGAGCGAGGGACCCAGGAGTGTGTGTGGGGGACCAGGAGTTCGGGGAGGGACCCAAATAGGGGACCCAGGAGTTCGGGGGGGACCCAAATAGGGGGACCCATGAATTCGGAGGGGACCCAAGAATTCGGGGAGGGACCCAGGCGTTCTGGGGGAGGGACCCAGGTGTTCGGGAGGGGAAGCGAGGCATTCGGGGGGAGGGGACCCAGGAGTTCGGGAGGGACCGAGGAGTATGTGTGAGGGACCCAGGCGTTCGGAGAGGGACCCAGGAGTTCGGGGGGAGGGACCCAGGAGTTCGGGGGGAGGGACCCAGGAGTTCAGGGGGAGGGACCCAGGACTTCGAGGGGAGGGATCCAGGAGTTCAGGAAGGACCCAGGCGTCCGGGAGGGGACCCAGGAGTTCGGGGAAGGACCCAGGAGTTCGGGGGGAGGGACCCAGGAGTTCGGGGAAGGACCCCAGGAGTTCGGGGAAGGACCCAGGCGTTCGGGGAGGGACCCAGGCGTTCAGGGGGAGGGACCCAGGAGTGTGTGTGGGGGACCCAGGAGTTCTGGGAGGGACCCAGGAGTTCGGGAGGGGACCCAGGCGTTCAGGAAGGACCCAGGAGTTCGGGAGGGGACCCAGAATACTGTTCCCTACTGGTCTGTACTGGTCCCTACTGGTCTATACTGGTCCATACTGGTCTATGCTCATCCATACTGGTCTATATTGATTTATAGTGGTCTATATGGGTCTATACTGGTCCATACTGGTCTATGCTCATCCATACTGGTCTATATGGGTCTAACTGTTCCATACTGGTTTATACTGGTGTATGCTCATTCATACTGGTCTATGCTCATCCATACTGGTCTATATGGGTCCATACTGTTCCATACTGGTTTATACTGGTCCATACTGGTCTATGCTCATCCATACTGGTCTATATGGGTCTATACTGGTCCATACTGGTTTATACTGGGTCCATACTGGTCTATGCTCATCCATACTGGTCTATATGGGTCCAACTGTTCCATACTGGTTTATACTGGTCCATACTGGTCTATGCTCATCCATACTGGTCTATATGGGTCTAAACTGTTCCATACTGGTTTTATACTGGTGTATGCTCATTCATACTGGTCTATGCTCATCCATACTGGTCTATATGGGTCTAACTGTTCCATACTGGTTTATACTGGTCCATACTGGTCTATGCTCATCCATACTGGTCCTATATGGGTCTATACTGTTCCATACTGGTCTATACTGGTCCATACTGGTCCCCACCCCCCCCCCAAGCACAGCAACCACCATTTTGGAGGCCACCAGCACCTTTACTGGGGGATGTGACACCAATGGGGGTGACACCAATAGGGGTGACACCAATGGGGGGGTGACAATGGGGGGGGTGACAATGGGGGGGGTGACAAGGGGGGACCCCCCCTCCCCATTTTGGGGGTCACTGGTCCCCCTGCCACCAATGGTAGAGCTGGTCGCTCAGGATGCCCGTGTAGGTCAGGACGGCCGAGGTGCCGCGGTCGTAGGCGTCACTGGGGACAATGGGGACGTTGGGGACATTGGGGACAATGGGGGCGATGGGGGTGATGGGGGAATTGGGGGCAATGGGGGCAATGGGGACAATGGGGGGCAATGGGGATATTGGGGGCAATGGGGACAATGGGGACATTGGGGGCAATGGGGACAATGGGGGTAATGGGGATAATGGGAGCAATGGGGGTAATGGGGACATTGGGGGCAATGGGGACAATGGGGACATTGGGGGCAATAGGGACAATGGGAGCAATGGGGACATTGGGGGGCAATGGGGACATTGGGGATATGGGGGGACAGGGGGATATGGGGACAATGGGGACAAAGGGGACATTGGGGGCAGTGGGGACATTGGGGGCAATGGGGACAATGGGGACAGAGGTGCACCACCAATGTCCCCACCCATGTGTCCCCATGTCCCCAATGTCCCCAATGTCCCCGTATCCCCCATTGTCCCCAATGTCCCCATGTCCGCATTGTCCCATTGTCCCCATATCCCCCCAATGTCCCCATGTCCCCCCATATCCCCCTATGTCCCCCCATTGTCCCCATTGCCCCCATTTTCCCCACATCCCCCATATCCCCCATTGTCCCCATTGTCCCCACGTCCCCATTGTCCCATTGTCCCCATATCCCCCCATGTCCCCCCATCATCCCCATGTGCCCCCATTGTCCCCATGTCCCCCCATTGCCCTCATTGTCCCCACTGTCTCCATTGTCCCCACGTACCCATTGTCCCATTGTCCCCATATCCCCCCAATGTCCCCATGTCCCCCCATTGTCCCCATATCCCCCCAATGTCCCCATGTCCCCCCATTGTCCCCATTGTCCCCATTGTCCCCATATCCCCCATTGTCTCCATTGTCCCCATTGTCCCCCTTGTCCCCATTCCCCCCAATGTCCCCCATTGTCCCCCTGTCCCCATATCCCCCCATGTCCCCCCATTACCCCCACTGTCCCCATTACCTCCCTTACCCCCATTGCCCCCATTGTCCCCCATTGTCCTCATTGCCCCCATTACCCCCATTGTCCCCCACTGTCCCATTGTCCCCATATCCCCATTGTCCTCATTGTCCCCATATCCCCCCATATCCCCCCATTACCCCCATTACCCCCATTGCCCCCATTGTCCCCCATTATCCCATTGTCCCCATATCCCCCCATGTCCCCCCATTGTCCCATTGTCCCCATTACCCCCATTGTCCCCATTGTCCCCATATCCCCCATATCCCCCCATATCCCCCCATTACCCCCATTGCCCCCATTGTCCCCCATTATCCCATTGTCCCCATATCCCCCCATGTCCCCCCATTGTCCCATTGTCCCCATTACCCCCCATTGTCCCATTGTCCCCATTGTCCCCATATCCCCCCATATCCCCCCATTACCCCCATTGTCCCCGTTGTCCCCCATTATCCCATTGTCCCCATATCTCCCTATGTCCCCCCATTGTCCCATTGTCCCCCATTACCCCCATTGTCCCCATTGTCCCCATATCCCCCCATTGTCCCATTGTCCCATTGTCCCCATATCCCCCCATTGTCCCCATATCCCCCCATGTCCCCACTGTCCCCATTACCCCCTTACCTCCATTGTCCCCATTGTCCCCATTGTCCCCATATCCCCCCATATCCCCCCATGTCCCCCCATTACCCCCATTGTCCCCATTACCCCTGTTGTCCCCATTGTCCCCATTATCCCCCTGTCCCCATTACCCCCATATCCCCCCATTGCCCCCATTGTCCCCATTGCCCCATTGTCCCCATTGTCCCCATTGTCCCTATTACCCCCATTATATCCATTATCCCCATTATCCCCATTGTCCCCATATCCCCCATTGCCCCCATTGTCCCCATTACCCCCATTGTCCCCAATGTCCCCATTGTCCCCATCACCCCCAATGTCCCCATTGTCCCCATCACCCCCATTGCCCCCATTGTCCCCATATCCCCCATTGTCCCCATTACCCCCATTGTCCCCCATTGTCCCCATATCCCCATATCCCCCCATTGTCCCCATTGTCCCATTGTCCCCATATCCCCCCATTGTCCCCATATCCCCCCATTGTCCCCATTCCCCCCATTGTCCCCATTACCCCCATTGCCCCCAATGTCCCCATATCCCCCATTACCCCCAATGTCCCCATTGTCCCCATCACCCCCATTGTCCCCATTGTCCCCATGTCCCCATTCTCACCGCAGCCTCTGGGGGGCGCTGGGCACCCCAATCCTGTCCCACATCTCCCGGGTCGCCCCCCCCACGTCCCCCAAGAGCCCCCACAGGGGGGAGGGGCTATCGGGGGGGGGGAGGGGTCGAGGGGGCGGCGCCAGCGGCTGCGGGGGGAGGGGCCAAGGTCACGTGGGGGGGAGGGGGAGGGGAGGGGCAGGGGGGTCAATATGGGGTTCTATGGGGGTCAATATGAGGGGTCTATGGGGGTCAATATGGGGGTCTAGGGGTCAATATGGGGGGGTCTATGGGGGTCAATAGAGGGTCCCATAGAGGTCAATATGGGGGTACCTGGGTCAATATGGGGATCTAGGGGTCAATTGGGGGTCCCATAGGGGTCAATATGGGGGGTCTAGGGGTCAATTTTGGGGTCCCATAGGGATCAATATGGGGATCTATGGGGGTCCCATAGGGGTCAATATGGGGGTCCCAAAGGGTCAATATGGGGGTCCCATAGGGTTCAATATGGGGGTCTAGGGTCAATTGGGGGTCCCATAGGGGTCAATATGGGGGTCTATGGGAGTCAATATGGGGTCTAGGGGTCAATATGGGGGTCCCATAGGGGTCAATATGGGGGTCCCCAGGGGTCAATATGGGGGTCCCATAGTGGTCAATATGGGGGTCTAGGGGTCAATATGGGGGGTCCCAAGGAGTCAATATGGGGGTCCCATAGGGTTAAATATGGGGGTCCTAGGGGTCAATATGGGGTCCCATAGTGGTCAATATGGGGGTATAGGGGTCAATATGGGGGGTCCCATAGGGGTCAATATGGGGGTCCCCATAGGGGTCAATATGGGGTCTAGGAGCGTCAATATGGGGGTCTATGGGGGTCCCATAGGGGTCAATTTGGGGTCCCTGGGGGTCAATATGGGGGTCTATGGGGATCCCATAGGGGTCAATATGGGGGTCTAGGGGTCAATTTGGGGGTCCCATAGGGGTCAATTGGGGGTCCCATAGGGGTCAATATGGGGGTCCATAGGGGTCAATATGGGGGTCCCATAGTGGTCAATATGGGGTCTCATGGGGGTCAATATAGGGGTCCAGGGAGTCAATATGGGGGGTCCATGGGGGTCCCATAGGGGTCAATTTGGGGTCTCATGGGGGTCAATATAGGGGTCCAGGGAGTCAATATGGGGGTCTATGGGGGTCCCATAGGGGTCAATTTGGGGTCCCTGGGGGTCAATATGGGGGTCTATGGGGGTCCATAGGGGTCAATATAGGGTCCCATAGGGGTCAATATGGGGGTCCAGGGGTCAATATGGGGGTCCCATAGGAGTCAATTGGGGGTCTAGGGGTCAATTTGGGGGTCCCATAGGGGTCAATTGGGGGTCCCATAGGGGTCAATATGGGGTCTCATAAGGGTCAATATGGGGGTCCCCAGGGGTCAATATGGGTTCCCAAGGGGGTCAATATGGGGGTCCAGGAGTCAATATGGGGGTCTCATAGGGGTCAATTTGGGGGTCCCATAGGGGTCAATTGGGGGTCTCACCAGGGGTCAATATGGGGGTCTCTGGGGGGTCAATATGGGGGTCTAGGGACGTCAATATGGGGGTCTATGGGGGTCAATTTGGGGGTCCCAAAGGGTCAATATGGGGGTCACATAGGGGTCAATATAGGGTCCCATAGGGGTCAATATGGGGGTCTATGGGGTCCCATAGGGGTCAATATGGGGGTCTCACCGTCCCATATCAGCAATAGCAGCAGCACCCTCAACATTTTGGGGGGACCCTCCGGCCATGTTTGTCCTATGGGGGGGGACCCCAAAATCAATGGGGCGGTGGGGGGGGGTCCCCCAAATCCCCCACCCCCTTTTCCCGCCATTTGTGGGGTTCATCCCCCCCCATTTACCCCAATAACCCCTCCCCCACATTTTGGGGGTTCCAGCCCCTCCCCCACCCCCTTTTCCCGCCATTTTTGGGGTTCAACCCCCCCATAAACCCCCAATTCCCCTCCCCCACATTTTGGGGGTTCAAGTCCCTCCCCCACCCCCCTTTTCCCGCCATTTTTGGGGTTCATCCCCCCCCCATAAACCCCCAATTCCCCTCCCCCACATTTTAGGGGTTCCAGCCCCTCCCCCACCCCCTTTTCCCGCCATTTTTGGGGTCCCAACCCCCCCATTTACCCCCAATACCCCTCCCCCACATTTTGGGGGTTCAAGCCCCTCCCCCACCCCGTTTTCCCGCCATTTTTGGGGTTCACCCCCCCCATAAACCCCCAATTCCCCTCCCCCACATTTTGGGGGTTCCAGCCCCTCCCCCCACCCCTTTTCCCGCCATTTTTGGGATCCAACCCCCCCCATTTACCCCCAATTCCCCTCCCCCACGTTTTTAGGGGTTCAAGCCCCTCCCCCACCCCGTTTTCCCGTCATTTTTGGGTGCCCCCCCCCCCCCAATAAACCCTCAATTCCCCTCCCCCACATTTTGGGGGTTCAAGCCCCTCCCCCACCCCCCTTTTCCCGCCTTTTTTGGGGCTCAACCCCCCCCCCAAACCCCTCAATTCCCCTCCCCCACCCACCCACTTTTCCCGCCATTTTTGGGGTCCCACCCCCCCCATTTACCCCCAATTCCCCCTCCCCCACATTTTGGGGCTTCAAGCCCCAACCCCACCCCCCCTTTTCCCGCCATTTTTGGGGTTCAACCCCCCCATAAACCCCCAATTCTCCTCCCCCACATTTTGGGGGTTCAAGCCCCCTCCCCCACCCCTTTTTCCCGCCATTTTTGGGGTTCATCCCCCCCCATAAACCCCCAATTCCCCTCCCCCCCCACATTTTAGGGTTCAAGCCCCTCCCCCACCCCCCTTTTCCCGCCATTTTTTGGGGTTCAAACCCCCCCATAAACCCCCAATTCCCCTCTCCCACATTTTGGGGGTTCCAGCCCCTCCCCCAACCCCTTTTCCCGCCATTTTTGGGGTCCAACCCCCCCCATTTACCCCCAATTCCCCTCCCCCCACATTTTGGGGGTTCAAGCCCCTCCCCCACCCCTTTTTCCCGCTATTTTTGGGGTTCAACCCCCCCCATTTACCCCCCAATTCCCCTCCCCCACATTTTGGGGGTTCCAGCCCCTCCCCCACCCCCTTTTCCCGCCATTTTTGGGGGTCCAACCCACCCCATAAACCCCCAATTCCCTCCCCCACATTTTGGGGGTTCCAGCCCCTCCCCCACCCTCTT
>NW_027659976.1:0-37571 GCF_963082525.1 Nesoenas mayeri
GGGCGCTCTTTGGTGGTCACAGGGCGCTCCTTGGTGGCCATGGGACTTTGGCTGGTGGCCACAGGGCGCTCCTTGGTGGCCATGGGACTCTGGGTGGTGGTCACAGGGCGCTCCTTGGTGGCCACGGGACTTTGGCTGGTGGTCCCAGGGCGCTCCTTGGTGGTCACAGGGTCCTCGTTGGTGGCCACGGGGTTCTGGCTGGTGGCCACAGGGGGGTCCTTGGTGGCCACAGGGTCCTGTTTGGTGGCCCCATGGCTCTGGCTGGTGGCCACAGGGGCGGGGCTGCCCCCGGGGGGGCGCTCCGGGGGGGCCCGGGGGGGGCCCGTGCGCGGCGCTGAGTGCACGTTCCCCATTTCGGGGGCTCCTGGGGGGAGAAATGGGGGGGGGGGTGTGCTCGTACGGGGAAACTGAGGCAGGGGGTGCTGCCCCCCCACCCCCCCGCCCCAAATCCCACCCCCCCGGCGCCCCCACTCACCCCCGGCTCTTCCGCCGCCAACGGCCGCAACGGCCGCGGGGGGGGGAACGGAACGGCACGGAACGGAACGGAACGGCACGGGGGTGGGGGGGGACCCAGGCGTCCGGGCCGGCGGGCGCTGGGACCCGGCGGCAGCGCCGGCTCCGTCTCGGTCAATGGGGCCGGGGCGGGGGGGACATGGGGACACGGGGGACACGGGGACACGGGGGACACAGGCGGGTATGGGGGGACACGCGGGGAAACGAGGCGACACGGACCCCAGTTTGGGGTACTGGTGGTTGGGGTCCCAGTTTGGGATCCCAGTTTAGGGGTGCTGGTGGTTCACAGTTCCAATTTGGGGGGGGTCCCAGTTCAGGTGTTGCTTTGGGCTCCCAGTTGGGGTCCCAGTTTGGGGCGTTGATGGTTGGGGGTCCCAGTTGGGGGGTCCCGTTTTGAGCTCCCAGTTTGGGGTGCCAGTTGGGGGTCCCAGTTGGGGGGTCCCGTTTTGAGCTCCCAGTTCAGGGTCCCAGTTGGGCTCCCAGTTTGGGGCCCCAGTTTAGGGGTGCTGGTGGTTTGGGGTCCCAGTTTGGGATCCCAGTTTAGGGGTGCTGGTGGTTCACAGTTCCAATTTGGGGGGGTCCCAGTTCAGGTGCTGCTTTGGGCTCCAGTTGGGGTCCCAGTTTGGGGTGCCGGTGGTTGGGGGTCCCAGTTGTGGGGTCCCGTTTTGAGCTCCCAGTTTGGGGTGCCAGTTGGGGGTCCCAGTTGGGGGGTCCCGTTTTGAGCTCCCAGTTTGGGGTCCCCGTTGGGTCGCAGTTTAGGGGTGCTAGTGGTTTGGGGTCCCAGTTTGGGATCCCAGTTTAGGGGTGCTGATGGTTCACAGTCCCAATTTGGGGAGGGGTCCCAGTTCAGGTGCTGCTTTGGGCTCCCAGTTGGGGTCCCAGTTTGGGGCGTTGATAGTTGGGGGTCCCAGTTGGGGGGTCCCGTTTTGAGCTCCCAGTTTGGGGTCCCCGTTGGGTCCCAGTTTAGGGGTGCTGGTGGTTTGGGGTCCCAGTTTGGGATCCCAGTTTAGGGGTGCTGCTGGTTCACAGTCCCAATTTGGGGGGGGGTCCCAGTTCAGGTGCTGCTTTGGGCTCCCAGTTGGGGGGTCCCGTTTTGAGCTCCCAGTTTGGGGTCTCCGTTGGGTCCCAGTTTAGGGGTGCTGGTGGTTTGGGGTCCCAGTTTGGGATCCCAGTTTAGGGGTGCTGGTGGTTCACAGTTCCAATTTGGGGGGGTCCCAGTTCAGGTGCTGCTTTGGGCTCCCAGTTGGGGTCCCAGTTTGGGGTGCCGGTGGTTGGGGGTCCCAGTTGGGGGGTCCCGTTTTGAGCTCCCAGTTTGGGGTGCCAGTTGGGGGTCCCAGTTGGGGGGTCCCGTTTTGAGCTCCCAGTTTGGGGTGCCAGTTGGGGGGTCCCGTTTTGAGCTCCCAGTTTGGGGTCCCCGTTGGGTCCCAGTTTAGGGGTGCTGGTGGTTTGGGGTCCCAGTTTGGGATCCCAGTTTAGGGGTGCTGATGGTTCACAGTCCCAATTTGGGGAGGGGTCCCAGTTCAGGTGCTGCTTTGGGCTCCCAGTTGGGAGGTCCCGTTTTGAGCTCCCAGTTTGGGGTCCCAGTTGGGCTCCCAGTTTGGGGCCCCAGTTTAGGGGTGCTGGTGGTTTGGGGTCCCAGTTTGGGATCCCAGTTTAGGGGTGCTGCTGGTTCACAGTCCCAATTTGGGGGGGTCCCAGTTCAGGTGCTGCTTTGGGCTCCCAGTTGGGGTCCCAGTTTGGGGCGTTGATAGTTGGGGGTCCCAGTTGGGGGTCCCGTTTTGAGCTCCCAGTTTGGGGTCCCCGTTGGGTCCCAGTTTAGGGGTGCTGGTGGTTTGGGGTCCCAGTTTGGGATCCCAGTTTAGGGGTGCTGCTGGTTCACAGTCCCAATTTGGGGGGGGTCCCAGTTCAGGTGCTGCTTTGGGCTCCCAGTTGGGAAGTCCCGTTTTGAGCTCCCAGTTTGGGGTCCCAGTTGGGCTCCCAGTTTGGGGCCCCAGTTTAGGGGTGCTGGTGGTTTGGGGTCCAGTTTGGGATCCCAGTTTAGGGGTGCTGCTGGTTCACAGTCCCAATTTGGGGGGGGGTCCCAGTTCAGGTGCTGCTTTGGGCTCCCAGTTGGGGGGTCCCGTTTTGAGCTCCCAGTTTGGGGTCCCAGTTGGGCTCCCAGTTTGGGGCCCCAGTTTAGGGGTGCTGGTGGTTTGGGGTCCCAGTTTGGGATCCCAGTTTAGGGGTGCTGATGGTTCACAGTCCCAATTCGGGGGGGGTCCCAGTTCAGGTACTGCTTTGAGCTCCCAGTTGGGGGTCTCAGTTGGGCTCCCAGTTTGGGGCCCCAGTTTAGGGGTGCTGGTGGTTGGGGGTCCCAGTTTGGGGTGTTAATGGGGACGTGGTGTCACCCGCACGGGGCCATCACGGTGCGAGTGCTGGTGACACTGGTGACACTGGTGGCACCAGCACGAGGACAGATCCCCCCCCCACCCCGTTAATTTCTTACAGCTGCTAATAAATGTTAATTGATTTCCCCTGGACCCGGCCAGCCCTCCGTTAATTAAGCCCCGCGGTAATTAAAGGGGCGTTTTAACGAACGTCTCCTTTACGTGCTAAGGGGTCGCAACGACCGGCCCCAGTCCCTTCCAGTGCAGCCCAGGGACCCCCCAGTGCTCCCCAAGGACCCCCCAATTACCCCCAGTGCTTCCCCAAGGACCCCCCAGTCCTTCCCGGTGCTCCCCATTTCGTCGGGGGAACCCAGGCGTCCGGGCTGTGTGTGTATGTGCGTGGGGGGTGTTCGTGCCTCAGTTTCCCTCCCCCGGGTCCCTCCCCCCGTTACGTGTCACCGGGGGCCGGGCCAGCGGTACCGACACCCCCGGAGCCCCCGCGGCACAGGGACACGGGCGGCGGCACCACCGGGACCGACACCCCCGGGACCCCACCCGGGAACGACACCCCCCGGGGACTCGAACCCCCACCCGGGACCGACACCCCCCGAGACCCCAGGGACAGACACTCCGGGATCGGCAGCACCGGGGACTCGAACTCGGACCCGAGACCGACACCCCCCCGGGACCCCGGGGACCGACACCCCCTGGGACCGACACCCCGGGACCGGCAGCAGCGGGGACTCAAACCCCGACCCAGGACCGACACCCCCCCGGGACCCCGGGGACCGGGACCCCGGGACCCGACACCCCCGGGATCGGCAGCACCGGGGACTCGAACCCCGACCTCGGACCGATACCCCCAAGACCCCAGGGACCGACACCCCGGGATCGGCAGCACCGGGGACTCGAACCCGGACCTGTGACCATCACCCACTGGTGACCAGTAGCCCCCAGTGCCCGGCACCCACTGGTGACGAGTCCCCGCCATGGCCGATGCCGACGGTGAGGACGATGTGCAGTTCCTGCGGACGGTGAGTGGGGAGACTGGGGATACTGGGGGACTGGGAGGGGATACTGGGGAGAAAGAGCTCAGGGAACTGGGGGGCACTGGGGAGCTGGGAGTGGGGTAACTGGGAGGTACTGGGGGGACTGGGATTCGAATACTGGGGGGGACTGGGCTCAGGGAACTGGCAACTACTGGGGAGCTGGGAGTGGGGTAACTGGGAGGTACTGGGGAGACTGGGAGGGGATACTGGGGGGAAAGTCTCAGGGAACTGGGGGACACTTGGGAGCTGGAACGGGGTAACTGGGAGGTACTGGGGGACTGGACTGGGGATACTGGCGGGACTGGGAAGGTCTCAGGGAACTGGGTGACACTGGGGAGCTGGGAACGGGGTAACTGGGAGATACTGGGGGGACTGGGGATACTGGGGGGGCTCAGGTCTGGGAAACTGGAGAAAAGCAGAGAGGGAGCTGGGGATACTGGGGGTACTGGGCGATACTGGGGGACACTGGGGGGTACTGGGAGATACTGGGGGACGGAGGGAACATGGGGGGTACTGGGAGATACTGGGGGACGTGGGGGGCACTGGGGGTACTGGAAGATACTGGGGAACATGAGGGGTACTGGGGATACTGGGGGACGGGGGGGCACTGGGGGTACTGGAAGATACTGGGGAACATGAGGGGTACTGGGGATACTGGGGGACGGGGGGGACACTGGGGAACTGGAGATACTGGGGAACATGGGGGGTACTGGGGGTACTGGGGGAAGGGGGGGACACTGGGGGTACTGGGAGATACTGGGGACATGGGGGGCACTGGGGGTACTGGGAGATACTGGGGGGCACTGGGGATACTGGGAGATACTGGGGGACATGGGGGACACTGGGGATACTGGGGACACTGGGGGGCAGACCTGGTGGGGACTGGGAGGGGGTTCAGGGTGAACTGGGAGAAGCTGTTTGGGGGGAACCAGCCTGAACTGGGAGAACTGGGAGGGACTGGGACTGGCGGGGGGGGGGGGGGGGTGCGGGCCCCCCCACCTGTCCCGGGGGCCGCGTGTGCTCCCAAAAAAGCAACGTGTAAAGCCGGGGGGGGCAGCAGCTGCTGGGGGGGGCGAAACCAGATCCCCCCCCTAGGGGGGATGGGCAGGGCGCCGGACGCCTGGGTCCCTCGGGGTGGGGGGGGGGGCGCTTGGGAGGGTGTCCCAGTTCCTTCCCTTGGCCCAATTCCTCCTGGTTTGTCCTCAAAACTGGGCTGGGACCTCCCGGGGGGGGGGACACGAGTCGCTGTTAATAACGCGTGTCCCCCCCCCCCGCGCCGGATTCCGAATGGGGGGGTCAAGGACGTGTCCTTTAGGGGGGAGGGAAGGGACCCAGGCGTCCGGGTGTGACCCCGCCGGGGGGGGAATCGGGCCCGTGGGAAATGCTGAGCTCAGCAAAGTTTGACGGGGGGACGGGGGGGGGGGGCAGGGAATTACCCCCCTCCCAAAGCCCCCCCCCCAACGGGGAAACTGAGGCATGGAGTAAAGCCAGACCCCCCCCATGGCCCCCCCTAATCACGGGGCCCAAAGTGGGGACCCAGGCGTCCGAGTGCCCCCCCCGTGGCATCCCCGGCCCGCGGGAGGAATCTGCCCCCCCCCCTCGGGGACCCGGAGCGACAGGAGCAGCTGGGGGGGGCAGGGGACGCGGCGGTTACCCCCCCCCCCCCCCCCAAAAAACCTATGGGGCGGGGGGGTCCCAACCTATAGAACCCCTGGGGGTCCAGTGGGGGGGGCATCTGGGGGTCCCGGGGGGGGATCTGGGGGTCCTGGGGGGATCTGGGGTTCCTATGGGGAGTGTGGGGGTCCCTGGGGGGGCTGAGGTGCCGTTGCCCCCCCCAGGAGGACGAGGTGGTCCTGCAGTGCACTGGGGGTCCCGTGGGGATGCTGAGGATGCTGTGGGGGCTTCTGGGGGGATCTGGGGGTCCCAGGGGGGATCTGGGGGTCCCGTGTGGGTTTGAGGGTCCCATGGGGGGTGTGGGGGTCCCATGGGGAGGCTGAGGTGCCGTTGCCCCCCAGGAGGACGAGGTGGTCCTGCAGTGCACGGGGGGTCCCGTGGGGATGCTGAGGATGCTGTGGGGGGGTCTGGGGGTCCCGTGTGGGGTCTGGGGGTCCCGTGGGGGATCTGAGGGTCCCCTGGGGGTTGTGGGGGTCCCGTGGGGGTTGTGGGGGTCCCTGGGGGGGCTGAGGTGCCGTTGCCCCCCCCAGGAGGACGAGGTGGTCCTGCAGTGCTCTGGGGGTCCTGTGGGATGCTGAGGATGCTGTGTGGGGTCTGGGGGTCCAGTGCGGGATCTGGGGGTCCCGTGGGGGCTTGGGGGTCCCGTGGGGGGATCTGGGGGTCCCGTGGGGGTTCCATGGGGAGGCTGATGTGCCGTTGGCCCCCAGGAGGACGAGGTGGTCCTGCAGTGCACTGGGGGTCCTGTGGGGATGCTGAGGATGCTATGGGGGGTCTGGGGGTCCAGTGCGGGATCTGGGGGTCCCGTGGGGGGTTTGGGGGTCCCGTGGGGGGATCTGGGGGTCCCGTGGGGGTCCCTGGGGGGGCTGAGCTGCGGTTCCCCCCCCAGGAGGACGAGGTGGTCCTGCAGTGTACTGGGGTCCCGTGGGGATGCTGAGGATGCTGTGGGGGGTCTGGGGGTCGTGTGTGGGATCTGGGGGTCCCGTGGGGGGTTTAGGGGTCCAGTGGGGGTGTGGGGGTCCCGTGGGGGGGCTGAGGTGCCGTTGCCCCCCCCAGGAGGACGAGGTGATCCTGCAGTGCACTGAAGGTCCCGTGGGGATGCTGAGGATGCTGTGTGGGGTCTGGGGGTCCAGGGGCGGGTCTGGGGGTCCCGTGGGCGGTCTGGGGTCTCGGGGGGATCTGGGGGTCCCGTGGGGGTCCCTGGGGGGGCTGAGGTGCCGTTACCCCCCAGGAGGACGAGGTGGTCCTGCAGTGTACTGGGGGTCCCGTGGGGATGCTGAGGATGCTGTGGGGGGTCTGGGGGTCTTGTGTGGGATCTGGGGGTCCCGTGGGGGGTGTGGGGTCCCATGGGGGGGCTGAGGTGCCATTACCCCCCCAGGAGGACGAGGTGGTCCTGCAGTCCACGGGGGGGTCCCGTGGGGATGCTGAGGATGCTGTGTGGGGTGTGGGGGTCCCGGGGGGGGTCTGGGGGTCCCGTGGGCGGTCTGAGGGTCTCGGGGGGGATCTGGGGGTCCCGTGGGGGTCCCTGGGGGGGCTGAGCTGCGGTCCCCCCCCAGGAGGACGAGGTGGTCCTGCAGTCCACGGGGGGGTCCCGTGGGGATGCTGAGGATGCTGTGGGGGCTCTGGGGGGATCTGGGGGTCCAGTGCGGGATCTGGGGGTCCCGTGGGGGGTGTGGGGGTCCCGTGGGGGGGCTGAGGTGCCGTTGCCCCCCAGGAGGACGAGGTGGTCCTGCAGCCCACGGGGGTCCCGTGGGATGCTGAGAGTGCTGTGTGGGGTCTGGGGGTCCAGGGGCGGGTCTGGGGGTCCCGTGGGCGGTCTGGGGGTCTCGGGGGGGATCTGGGGGTCCCGTGGGGGTTCCATGGGGAGGCTGATGTGCCGTTGGCCCCCAGGAGGACGAGGTGGTCCTGCAGTGCACTGGGGGTCCCGTGGGGATGCTGAGGATGCTGTGTGGGGTGTGGAGGTCCCGGGGGGGGTCTGGGGGTCTCGGGGGGGATCTGGGGGTCTCGTGGGGGTCCCTGAGGGGGCTGATGTGCCGTTGCCCCCCAGGAGGACGAGGTGGTCCTGCAGTGCACGGGGGGTCCCGTGGGGATGCTGAGGATGCTGTGTGGGGTCTGGGGGTCCAGTGCGGGGTCTGGGGGTCCCGTGGGGGATCTGGGGGTCCCGTGGGGGATCTGGGGGTCCCGTGGGGGTCCCGTGGGGGGGCTGAGGTGCCGTTGCCCCCCAGGAGGACGAGGTGGTCCTGCAGTGCACCACCACGCTGCTGAAGGAGCAGCTCAAGCTGTGTCTGGCGGCCGAGGGGTTCGGGAACCGGCTCTGCTCGCTGGAGCCCACGTCCAACGCGCAGGTACCGCGGACACGGGGGGCGTGGGACACGGGATGGAGGAGACACGTGGACACGGGGGGCGTGGGGACAGGGGGAGGGGGGGGACACGGGAAGGGGGGACACGGGGGGCGTGGGGACACGGGGGAGGGGGGGGACACGGGGAAGGAGGGGACACGGGGGGCGTGGGACACGGGATGGAGGAGACACGTGGACACGGGGGGCGTGGGGACAGGGGGAGGGGGGGGACACGGGAAGGGGGGACACGGGGGGCATGGGGACACGGGTGCCGGGGAGGACACGGGGGGCGTGGGGACACGGGTGCCGGGGGGGACACGGGATGGGGGGACACGGGAGGGAGGGGGACACGGGAAGGGGGGACACGGGGGGCGGGGGGACACGGGTGCCGGGGGGGACACGGGGCGCGGGTGGACACGGGAAGGGGGGGACACGGGGGGCGGGGGGACACGGGGGCCGGGGGGGACACGGGAAGGGGGGACACGGGAGGGGGGGGGGACACGGGATGGGGGGACACGGGAGTCGTGGGGACACGGGACGGGGGGGACACGGGGGGCGTGGGGACACGGGACGCGGGGGGACACGGGAAGGGGGGACACGGGGGGCGTGGGGACACGGGAAGGGGGGACACGGGAGCCGGGGGGACACGGGAGGGGGGGACATGTGGACACGGGGGGCGTGGGGACACAGTGGGGGGACACGGGGGACGTGGGGACACGGGATGGAGGAGACACGGGGGACACGTGGGGCACGGGACGGGGGGGACACGGGATGGCGGGGACACTGGGGACATGGGAGGGGGGACCACGGGATGAGGGGACACGGGGGACACGAGGGACACGGAATTGGGGGGTCCCTAGAACCCACCCCCATTGCGCAGGTACGGGGGACATGGGGACATGGGAGGGGGGACACGGGGTGGGGACACACGGGGGACACGGGATGGAGGGACACGGGGGGCACGGGATGGGGGGGACACTGGGGACAAGGGAGGGGGGACATGGGGTGGGGACACACGGGGGACACGGAATTGGGGGGTCCCTAAAACCCACCCCCAATGCGCAGGTACGGGGGGGTCTGGGGGACACGGTGGGGGCACCTGATACACCACCACCCCCCCCCCCCCACCCACAGCATAAGGACACGGGGGACATTGGACACCCCAGATCCCATGGCGGGGGGACATGGGGACACCCCTGTAGCCATGAACATGGGGCCAGGGGGTCCCCCGTGTCCCCCCCGTGTCCCCCAATGTACCCCCGTGTCCCCTTGTGTGTCCCCACAGTCCCCCCTGACCCTGTGTCCCCACAGTGTCCCCCTCGACCTGGGTGTCTGTGTCCCCACATCCCCCTATGTCCCCATGTCCCTCTATGTCCCCATGTCCCTGTGTCCCCCCAGTGTCCCCAGAACGTCCCCCCCAACCTGGCCGTGTGTGTCCCCATATCCCCCTGTTCCCCCCAGTCCCCCCTGCCCCTGTGTCCCCCCAATGTCCCCCCAATGTCCCCTGACCTGTGTCCCCCCAATGTCCCCAGAACGTCCCCCCCGACCTGGCCGTCTGTGTCCCCATATCCCCCTATGTCCCCATTGTCCCTGTGTCCCCTGATGTGTGTCCCCTGTCCCCAGAACGTCCCCCCAAAACCTGGCCATCTGTGTCCCCATATCCCCCTGTTGCCCCCAGTCCCCCCCGCCCCTGTGTCCCCCCAGTGTCCCCCCAATGTCCCCAGAACGTCCCCCCCCGACCTGGCCATCTGTGTCCCCAATATCCCCCTGTTCCCCCCATATCCCCCTGTTACCCCCAGTCCCCCCCGCCCCAATGTCCCCCCAATGTCCCCCCAATGTCCCCCTGACCCGTGTCCCCCCAATGTCCCCCCAATGTCCCCCTGACCCGTGTCCCCACAATGTCCCTTGACCCGTGTCCCCCCACTGTCCCCAGAACGTCCCTCCCGACCTGGTCATCTGTGTCCCCAATATTCCCCTGTTCCCCCTATATCCCCCTGTTCCCCCCAGTCCCCCCCGCCCCAATGTCCCCCCAATGTCCCCTCAATGTCCCCCTGACCCGTGTCCCCCCAATGTCCCCTCAATGTCCCCTGACCCGTGTCCCCATCCTCAGAACGTCCCCCCCGACCTGGCCATCTGTGTCCCCAGATCCCCCTGTTGCCCCTCGTCCCCCCCGCCCCTGTGTCCCCCCAATGTCCCCTCAATGTCCCCAGAACGTCCCCCCCGACCTGGCCATCTGTGTCCCCATATCCCCCTATGTCCCCAGATCCCCCTGTTCCCCCCAGATACCCCTGTTGCCCCCAGTCCCCTCCGCCCCTGTGTCCCCCCAATGTCCCCCCAATGTCCCCTGACCCGTGTCCCCCCGCTGTCCCCAGAACGTCCCCCCCGACCTGGCCGTGTGCTGTTTCGTGCTGGAGCAGTCGCTGTCGGTGCGGGCGCTGCAGGAGATGTTGGCCAACAGCGCCGAGACGGGCGCCGAGGTGGGTCCGGGGGGGTCCTGGGGGGGTCCGGGGGGGTCCTGGGGGGGGTCCGGTGGGGGTCCGGGGGTCCCAGCTCCCCCTTGACCCCCCATCTTCTCTCTCCCCCCACGCCCACCCCAGGGGCTCGACCTGGACAAGTGGGTAGGTGCAGTGACCCCCCAATCCTCCTCCTGCACCCCCCGAGTGTGCAAGGGGCTGTGACCCCCCCAATCCTCATCCTGCACCCCCCGAGTGTGCAAGGGGCTCTGACCCCCCCAATCCTCATCCTGCACCCCCCGAGTGTGCAAGGGGCTGTGACCCCCCCAATCCTCATCCTGCACCCCCCGAGTGTGCAAGGGGCTCTGACCCCCCCAATCCTCCTCCTGCACCCCCCGAGTGTGCAAGGGGCTCTGACCCCCCCAATCCTCCTCCTGCACCCCTCGAGTGTGCAAGGGGCTCTGCCCCCCCCAATCCTCATCCTGCACCCCCAGACCCCCCAGAATGTACAGGGGGCTCTGATCCCCTCCAAACCCGCCCCCCCCGCATGGACCCAGGCGTCCGGGTGTGCCTGACCCCCCCATATCCCACCCTGCAGCCCCCCAGCTCCGCATGGATCCCATTGCGGCCCCCCCCGCTGTGAGCACGGCGCGGGGGGGGCACCAGGACACGCGTGTCACACGAGGGGTGTGCAACGCACGGGGACCCCGATACGTGTGTCACACGAGGGGTGTGCAACACACGGGGACCCCAATACGTGTGTCACACGAGGGGTGTGCAATGCACGGGGACCCCAATACGTGTGTCACACGAGGGGTGTGCAATGCACGGGGACCCCGATACGTGTGTCACATGAGGGGTGTGCAATGCACGGGGACCCCAATATGAGGGGTGTGTGATGCACGGGGACCCCAATACGTGTGTCACACGAGGGGTGTGCAATGCACGGGGACCCCAATATGAAGGGTGTGCAATGCACGGGTACCCCAATACGTGTGTCACACGAGGGGTGTGCAATGCACAGGGACCCCAATACGAGGGGTGTGCAATGCATGGGGACCCCGATACGTGTGTCACACGAGGAGTGTGCAATGCACGGGGACCCCAATACGAGGGGTGTGCAATGCACGGGGACCCCAATACGTGTGTCACACGAGGGGTGTGCGATGCATGGGGACCCCAACATGAGGGGTGTGCAACGCACAGGGACCCCAATACGTGTGTCACACGGGGGGTGTGCAATGCACGGGGACCCCAATCTGAGGGGTGTGAAACACGGGGACCCCAATACGTGTGTCACACGAGGGGTGTGCAACGCACGGGGACCCCAATACGAGGGGTGTGCAATGCACGGGGACCCCCCCAATACGTGTGTCACACGAGGGGTGTGCGATGCACGGGAACCCCAACATGAGGGGTGTGCAACGCACGGGGACTCCAATACGTGTGTCACACGGGGGGTGTGCGATGCACGGGGACCCCCCGGGTTAGTGGGGGGCTCGGGGGTCCCCACTGACCCCCCGTCCCCCCAAAGTCGTCGCAGGGGGGGGGACACCGGACGCTGCTCTACGGCCACGCGATCCTCCTGCGGCACTGCCACAGCGGCATGGTGAGTGGGGACCCCAACATCGGGGGGACCCCAATAACGGGGGGGACCCCAAAAATTGGCTGTCCTGATAGCGGGGGGGAACCCCACAATGGGGTGTCCCAAAAACGGGGGGACCCAAATAACGGGGTGTCCCCACAAACAGGTGACCCCCACAATGGGGTGTCCCAAATAATGGGGTGACCCCAATAACGGGGTGTCCCCCATAATGGGGTGACCCCACAATGGGGTGTCCCCTATAGTGCGGTGACCCCAATAATGGGGTGTCCCCCACAATGGGGTGTCCCCTATAATGCAGTGACCCCCATAATGCGGTGACCCCAATAACCGGGTCACCCCAATAATGGGGTGTCCCCCAATAATGGGGTGTCCCCCACAATGCGGTGTCCCCAATAATGCGGTGACCCCAATAATGCAGTGACCCCAATAATGGGGTGTCCCCCATAATGCGATGACCCCAATAACACAGTGACCCCAATAATGGGGTGTCCCCCACAATGGGTTGTCCCCTATAATGCGGTGACCCCAATAATGCAGTGACCCCAATAATGAGGTGTCCCCCATACTGCGGTGACCCCAATAACACGGTGACCTCAATAATGGGGTGTCCTCCACAATGTGGTGACCCCAATAATGGGGTGTCCCCCACAATGGGATAACCCAAAGAATGGGTTGTCCCCCACAACGGGGTCCTCAAATGGGGTGTCCCCCACAATGGGGTGTCCCCAATACCGGGGTGTCCCCCACAATGGGGTGACCCCAATTTTGGGGTGTCCCCAGTACCTGAGCTGTCTCACCACGTCCCGCTCGGTCACCGACAAACTGGCCTTTGACGTGGGGCTGCAGAAGGACGCGGCCGGTGAGGGGGGACCCCAAAGGTTTGGGGGGGACCCCAAAGGTTTGGGGATGTTTGGGGTGTTCCCATGGGGTTTTAGGGGGTTCTCCTGGGGTCTGGGGGGCTCCTTGGTGTTTTGGGGGGGGTTCTCCCAGGTTTTAGGGGGTACCCCGGTGTTTGGGGGGATTCCTCGGGTTTTGGGGGATCCATTGCGGTTTTAGGGGGTTCCCCAAGTTTGGGGGGTTCCATTGGAGTTTTAGGGGGTTCCCCGGGTTTGGAGGTTCCATTGGGGTTTGGGAGATTCCATTGGGGTTTTAGGGGGTTCCCCGGGTTTGGAGGGTTCCATTGGGGTTTTAGGGGGTTCCATTGGGGTTTTAGGGGGTTCCCCGGGTTTGGGGGGATCCATTGGGGTTTTAGGGGGTTCCATTGGGGTTTTAGGGGGTTCCCCAGTTTGGGTGGTTCCACTGGGGTTTTGGGGGGTTCCCCGGGTTTGGGTGGTTCCATTGGGGTTTTAGGGGGTTCCATTGGGGTTTTAGGGGGTTCCCCAGTTTGGGTGGTTCCACTGGGGTTTTGGGGGGTTCCCCGGGTTTTTGGGGTTCCATTGGGGTTTTAGGGGTTTCCCCGGGTTTGGGAGGTTCCCTTGCAGCTTTAGGGGGTTCCCCGGGTTTGGGGGGATCCATTGGGGTTTTAGGGGGTTCCCTGGGTTTGGGTGGTTCCATTGGGGTTTGGGGGGTTCCATTGGGGTTTTAGGGGCTTCCCTGGGGTTGGGGGGTTCCATTGGGGTTTTGGGGGATTCCCCGGGTTTGGGGGTTCCATTGGGGTTTTAGGGGGTTCCATTGGGGTTTGGGTGGTTCCATTGAGGTTTGGGTGGTTCCATTGGGGTTTCGGGGGGTTCCATTGGGGTTTTGGGGGATTCCCCGGGTTTGGGGGTTCCATTGGGGTTTTAGGGGGTTCCATTGGGGTTTGGGTGGTTCCATTGAGGTTTGGGTGGTTCCATTGGGGTTTCGGGGGGTTCCCCGGGTTTGAGTGGTTCCATTGGGGTTTTGGGGGGTTCCCCGGGTTTGGGGGTTCCATTGTGGTTTTGGGGGGTTCCATTGGGGTTTTGGGGGGTTCCCCGGGTTTGGGGGTTCCATTGAGGTTTGGGTGGTTCCATTGGGGTTTTAGGGGGTTCCATTGGGGTTTTAGGGGGTTCCCCAGTTTGGGTGGTTCCACTGGGGTTTTAGGGGGTTCCCCGGGTTTGGGTGGTTCCATTGGGGTTTTGGGGGGTTCCCCGGGTTTGGGGGTTCCATTGTGGTTTTAGGGGGTTCCATTGGGGTTTGGGTGGTTCCATTGTGGTTTTGGGGGGTTCCATTGAGGTTTGGGGGGTTCCATTGGGGTTTTGGGGGGTTCCCCGGTCGGGGGTCCCCGCGGCTCAGTCCCATGGCGGTTTGGGGGTGCCGCCCCCAGGCGAGGCGTGCTGGTGGACCATGCACCCCGCGTCCAAGCAGCGCTCCGAGGGGGAGAAGGTGCGAGTGGGGGACGACCTGATCCTGGTCAGCGTGTCCTCCGAGCGCTACCTGGTGAGGGGACATGGGGGGACATGGGGGGACCTGGGGGACATGGGGGGACATGGGGACATGGGGGACACAGGGGCCTGATCCTGGTCAGCGTGTCCTCCGAGCGCTACCTGGTGAGGGGACATGGGGACAGGGGGACATGGGGGAACATGGGGACATGGGGGACATAGGGGCCTGATCCTGATCAGCGTGTCCTCCGAGCACTACCTGATGAGGGGACATGGGGACAGGGGGACATGGGGGAACATGGGGACATGGGGGACACAGGGGCCTGATCCTGGTCAGCGTGTCCTCTGAGCGCTACCTGGTGAGGGGACATGGGGACATGGGGGGACATGGCGGGACAGGGGGGGACATGGGGACATGGGGGGACATGGGGGACATGGGGGGACATGGGGACATGGGGGACATAGGGGCCTGATCCTGGTCAGCGTGTCCTCCGAGCGCTACCTGGTGAGGGGACATGGGGGGACATGGGGGGACATGGGGGGACATGGGGGGACATGGGGACATGGGGGACACAGGGGCCTGATCCTGGTCAGCGTGTCCTCCGAGCGCTACCTGGTGAGGGGACACGGGGACATGGGGGGACATGGGGAGACATGGGGGACACAGGGGCCTGATCCTGGTCAGCGTGTCCTCCGAGCGCTACCTGGTGAGGGGAACATGGGGACATGGGGGGACATGGGGGACATGGGGACATGGAGGACATAGGGGCCTGATCCTGATCAGCGTGTCCTCCGAGCGCTACCTGGTGAGGGGACATGGGGACAGGGGGACATGGGGGACATGGGGACATGGGGGACACAGGGGCCTGATCCTGATCAGCGTGTCCTCTGAGCGCTACCTGGTGAGGGGACATGGGGGGACATGGGGGACATGGGGACATGGGGGACACAGGGGCCTGATCCTGGTCAGCGTGTCCTCCGAGCGCTACCTGGTGAGGGGACATGGGGACATGGGGGGACATGGGGGACATGGGGACATGGGGGGATACAGGGGCCTGATCCTGGTCAGCGTGTCCTCCGAGCGCTACCTGGTGAGGGGACATGGGGGGACATGGGGAGACATGGGGGACATGAGGACATGGGGGACATAGGGGCCTGATCCTGATCAGCGTGTCCTCCGAGCGCTACCTGGTGAGGGGACATGGGGACATGGGGGACACAGGGGCCTGATCCTGGTCAGCGTGTCCTCTGAGCGCTACCTGGTGAGGGGACATGGGGACATGGGGACATGGGGACATGGGGGGACATGGGGGGACAGGGGGGGACATGGGGGACACGGAGGGACATGGGGGGAACATTGGGTGACACAGGTGACATGTGGGGACCTGGGGGCCTGATCCTGGTCGGTGTGTCCTCCGAGCGCTACCTGGTGATGGGGTCACGGACATGGGGGACATGGGGGGACATGTAGGACATGGAGGGGGACATTGGGTGACACGTGGGGACCCGGGGGCCCTATCCTGCCCCCCAGCACCTGTCCACGGCCAGCGGGGAGCTGCAGGCTGACGCCTCCTTCATGCAAACGCTCTGGAACATGAACCCCGTGTGCTCGGGCGGCGAGGAAGGTGGGTGACACGGGGGGGGGGACACGGGGGGTGACACGGGGTGGGGGGGACACCCCGTGACCCCCCCCGCTGTCCCCAGGCTACGTGACCGGCGGCCACGTCATGCGCCTGTTCCACGGCCACATGGACGAGTGTCTGACCACGTCGGCGCCCGAGCAGGGGGAGGAGCGCAGGTTCGGGGGTCCCCGGGGTGTCCCCACGTGTCCCGCGGTGTCACGGCCGGTGTCACCGCCGGTGTCACCCGTGTCCCCGCAGCAGCGTGGTGAACTACGAGGGAGGCGCCGTCTGCACCCACGCGCGGTCCCTGTGGCGCCTGGAGCCGCTGCGCATCAGGTGTCACCGTGTCACTGTGTCCCCCGTGTCACCCCATGTCACCCGTGTCACCCCATGTCACTGTGTCCCCCATGTCACTGTGTCCCCCGTGTCACCCCATGTCACCCGTGTCACCCCATGTCACTGTGTCCCCCATGTCACCCCATGTCACCCCATGTCACCCCATGTCACCCTATGTCACCCCATGTCACTGTGCCCCCCATGTCACCCCATGTCACTGTGTCCCCCATGTCACTGTGTCCCCCGTGTCACCCCATGCCACTTTGTCACCCCATGTCACTGTGTCCCCATGTCACCCCATGTCACCCGTGTCTCCCATGTCACTGTGTCCCCCATGTCACCCCATGTCACCCCATGTCACCCCATGTCACCCCATGTCACCCCATGTCACTGTGTCCCCCATGTCACCCCATGCCACTTTGTCACCCCATGTCACTGTGCCCCCCATGTCACCCCATGTCACTGTGTCCCCCATGTCACTGTGTCCCTCGTGTCACCCCATGTCACTGTGTCCCCCATGTCACCCCATGCCACTTTGTCACCCCATGTCACTGTGCCCCCCATGTCACCCCATGTCACTGTGTCCCCCATGTCACTGTGTCCCCCGTGTCACCCCATGTCACCCCATGTCACCCCATGTCACCCCATGTCACCCCATGTCACTGTGTCCCCCATGTCACCCCATGCCATTTTGTCACCCCATGTCACTGTGCCCCCCATGTCACCCCATGTCACTGTGTCCCCCATGTCACTGTGTCCCCCGTGTCACCCCATGTCACTGTGTCCCCCATGTCACCCCATGCCACTTTGTCACCCCATGTCACTGTGTCCCCCATGTCACCCCATGTCACCCGTGTCTCCCATGTCACTGTGTCCCCCATGTCACCCCATGTCACCCCATGTCACCCCATGTCACCCCATGTCACCCCATGTCACCCCATGTCACTGTGTCCCCCATGTCACCCCATGCCACTTTGTCACCCCATGTCACTGTGCCCCCCATGTCACCCCATGTCACTGTGTCCCCCATGTCACTGTGTCCCCCGTGTCACCCCATGTCACTGTGTCCCCCATGTCACCCCATGCCACTTTGTCACCCCATGTCACTGTGTCCCCCATGTCACCCCATGTCACCCGTGTCTCCCATGTCACTGTGTCCCCCATGTCACCCCATGTCACCCCATGTCACCCCATGTCACCCCATGTCACTGTGTCCCGCATGTCACCCCATGCCACTTTGTCACCCCATGTCACTGTGCCCCTCATGTGACTGTGCCCCCCATGTCACTCCATGTCACTGTGTCCCCCATGTCACTGTGTCCCCTGCGTCACCCCATGTCGCTGTGTCTCCCATGTAACTGTGTTCCCCACGTCACCCCATGTCACTGTGTCCCCCATGTCACTGTGTCCGCCGCGTCACCCCATGTCACCCGTGTCCCCCATGTCACCCGTGTCACCCTGTCTCTGATGTCACCGCGTCACCCTTTGTGCCCACCCTGTCACCATGTCACCCTGTGTCCACCATGTCACCTGTGTCACTCTGTGTCACCGCGTCACCCTTTGTCCCCACTGGGTCACCCTGTCACCCTGTGTCCACCATGTCACCCCATGTCCCCCTGTGTCCCCATGTCACCTGTGTCACCCGTGTCACTGTGTCACTGTATCCCCCGTGTCACCCTGTCACCCATGTCACCGCGTCACCCTTTGTCCCCACCGTGTCACCCTGTGTCCGTCATGTCACCCGCATCACCTGTGTCACCCGTGTCACTATGTCCCCCATGTCACCCATGTCACCTGTGTCACCCATGTCACCAGTGTCACCCCATGTCCCCTGTGTCACCTGTGCCACCCTGTGTCACTGTGTCCCCCCGTCACCCATGTCACCCTGTCACCCATGTCACCGCGTCACCCTTTGTCCCCACCGTGTCACCCTGTGTCCGTCATGTCACCCGCATCACCTGTGTCACCCGTGTCACTATGTCCCCCATGTCACCCATGTCACCTGTGTCACCCATGTCACCAGTGTCACCCCATGTCCCCTGTGTCACCTGTGCCACCCTGTGTCACTGTGTCCCCCCGTCACCCATGTCACCCTGTCACCCATGTCACCCTGTCACCTGTGTCACCCTGTCACCCTGTGTCCCCCATGTCACCCGTGTCATCTGTGTCACCCATGTCATTGTGTCCCCCGTGTCACCTGTGTCACCCTGTCACTCTACGTCCCACACGTCCCCCCGTGTCCCCATGTCCCCCTGTGACTGCGGTCCCCTCGTGTCCCCATGTCCCCATGTCCCCCCATGTCCCCCCGTGACCGCAGTGTCCCCATGTCCCCCGGTGACCGCGGTGTCCCCATGTCCCTGTGTCCCCCCATGTCCCCCCATGTTCCTGTGCCCCAGTGACCGCGGTGTCCCCATGTCCCCCCTCGTCCCCCCGTGACCGCGGTCCCCCCGTGTTCCCATGTCCCCATGTCCCTCGGTGACCGCGGTCCCCCCGTGTCCCCATGTCCCCATGTCCCCCGGTGACCACGGTGTCCCCGTGTCCCCATGTCCCTCCGTGACCGGGGTCCCCCCGTGTCCCCGTGTCCCCCCGTGACCGCGGTGTCCCCATGTCCCCATGTCCCCGTGCCCCCACTGACCACGATGTCCCCATGTCCCCCCTCGTCCCCCCGTGACCGCGGTGTCGCCGTGTCCCCATGTCCCCCCGTGACCGCGGTGTCGCCGTGTCCCCATGTCCCTGTGCCCCAGTGATCGCTGTGTTCCCATGTCCCCCCATGTCCCTCTCGTGACCGCGTTCCCTCTGTGTCCCCCCATGTCCCCCCCGTGACCGCGGTCCCCCCGTGTCCCCTTGTCCCTCCGTGACCGCGGTCCCCCCATGTCCCCATGTCCCCCCATGTCCCCCTGTGACCGTGGTCCCCCTGTGTCCCCATGTCCCCCCATGTTCCCCCATGTCCCTGTGTCCCCCCGTGACCGCGGTCCCCCTGTGTCCCCGTATTCCCCCATGACCGCGGTCCCCCCGTGTCCCCATATCCCTCGGTGACCGCGATCCCCCCGTGTCCCCATGTCCCCCCGTGTCCCCCCGTGTCCCCATGTCCCCCCGTGTCCCCATGTCCACCCATGTTCCCCCATGTCCCCGTGTCCCCCGGTGACCGCGGTCCCCCTGTGTCCCCATGTCCCCCCGTGACCGCGGTCCCCCTGTGTCCCCATGTCCCCCCGTGTCCCCACGTCCCCCCGTGACCGCGGTCCCCCTGTGTCCCCATGTCCCCCCGTGTCCCCATGTCCCCCCGTGACCGCGGTCCCCCCGTGTCCCCATGTCCCCCCGTGTCCCCATGTCCCCCCGTGACCGCGGTCCCCCTGTGTCCCCATGTCCCCCCGTGTCCCCATGTCCCCCCGTGACCGCGGTCCCCCCGTGTCCCCATGTCCCCCCGTGTCCCCATGTCCCCCCGTGACCGCGGTCCCCCTGTGTCCCCATGTCCCCCCGTGTCCCCATGTCCCCCCGTGACCGCGGTCCCCCCGTGTCCCCATGTCCCCCCGTGTCCCCATGTCCCCCCGTGACCACGGTCCCCCTGTGTCCCCATGTCCCCCCGTGTCCCCATGTCCCCCCGTGACCGCGGTCCCCCCGTGTCCCCATGTCCCCCCGTGTCCCCATGTCCCCCCGTGACCGCGGTCCCCCGTGTCCCGCAGCTGGAGCGGCAGCCACCTGAAGTGGGGCCAGGCGTTCCGGCTGCGGCACGTGACCACGGGCCGGTACCTGGCGCTGACCGAGGAGCGCGGGCTGGCCGTGGTGGAGGCGGCGGCCGCGCACACCCGCGCCGCGGCCTTCTGCTTCCGCGCCTCCAAGGTGACCGGGGGCACCGCGGGTCCCCGTCCCACCATGTCCCCTGCGTGTCCCCATCCCCACGGTGTCCCCATCTCCACGGTGTCCCCATCCCCACCATGTCCCCTGCGTGTCCCCATCCCCACGGTGTCCCCATCTCCACGGTGTCCCCATCCCCACCATGTCCCCTGCGTGTCCCCATCCCCACGGTGTCCCCATCCCCACCGTGTCCCCATGGTGTCCCCATCCCCATGGTGTCCCCATCTCCATGGTGTCCCCATCCCCACGATGTCCCCATCTCCACGGTGTCCCCATCCCCACCATGTCCCCTGCGTGTCCCCATCCCCACGGTGTCCCCATCCCCACCGTGTCCCCATGGTGTCCCCATCCCCATGGTGTCCCCATCTCCATGGTGTCCCCATCGCCGCGGTGTCCCCATCCACATCCCTACGGCATCCCCGCGGTGTCCTCATCCCCACGGTGTCCCCATCCCCACCATGTCCCCATGGTGTCCCCATCCCCATGGTGTCCCCATCTCCATGGTGTCCCCATCGCCGCGGTGTCCCCATCCACATCCCTACGGCATCCCCGCGGTGTCCTCATCCCCGCGGTGTCTCCATCCCCACCATGTCCCCTGTGTGTCCCCATCCCCACGGTGTCCCCATCCTTGCGGTGTCCCCATCCACATCCCTATGGCGTCCCCACGGTGTCCCCATCCCCACGGTGTCCCCATCCCCACGATGTCCCCACCCACATCCCTATGGCGTCCCCACGGTGTCCCCATCCCCGCGGTGTCCCCCGCGTGTCCCCATCCTTGCGGTGTCCCCATCCACATCCCCACGGTGTCCCCATCCCAACGGTGTCCCCGCGGTGTCCCCATCCCCGCGGTGTCCCCATCCCCACAGTGTCCCCTTTGTGTCCTCATCCCTGCGGTGTCCCCGTCCTTGCAGTGTCCCCATCCCCATCCCCACGGTGTCCCCACAGTGTCCTCACATTGTCCCCATCCCCGCGGTGTCCCCATCCACATCCCCACAGTGTCCCCATCCCCGCGGTGTCCCCCGTGTGTCCCCATCCTTGCGGTGTCCCCATCCCCGCAGTGTCCCCATCCCCACGGTGTCCCCACAGTGTGCTCACATTGTCCCCATCCCCGCGGTGTCCCCATCCACATCCCCACGGTGTCCCCATCCCCACAGTGTCCCCATCCCCGCGGTGTCCCCGGTGACCCCATCCCCGCGGTGTCCCCGGTGTCCCCATCCCCGTGGTGTCCCCGCGGTGTCCCCAGCGTGTCCCCATCCCCAGAGTGTCCCCAGCGTCCCCGGCGTCCCCGCGGCGTCCCCGGTGTCCCCTGACGCGCGTGTCCCCGCAGGAGAAGCTGGAGGTGGTGGCCAAGCGGGACGTGGAGGGCATGGGCACCCCCGAGATCAAGTACGGGGAGTCGCTGTGCTTCGTGCAGCACGTGGCCAGCGCGCTCTGGCTCACGTACGCGGCGGCCGACACCAAGGCGCTGCGCCTCGGCGTGCTCAAGAGGAAGGTGGGGGGCTCAGGGGACCCCAGGGCCACCACAACCATCTAGAGGGGCCTTGAGGCAGCTCGGGGGGGTTTGGGGTCTTTGGGGGTCTCTGAGATGCACCAGAATGGTCCAGAGGGTCCTTGGGGCATCTCCAGGGGGGTCTGGGGTCTTTGGGGGTCTCTAAGATGCACCAGAATGGTCCAGAGGGTCCTTGGGGCATCTGGGGGGGCTCTGGGGTCTTTGGGGGTCTCTAAGATGCACCAGAATGGTCCAGAGGGTCCTTGGGGCATCTTGGGGGTTCTGGGGTCTTTGAGGGTCTCTAAGATGCACCAGAATGGTCCAGAGGGTCCTTGGGGCAGCTCGGGGGGCTCTGGGGTCTTTGGGGGTCTCTGAGATGCACCAGAATGGTCCAGAGGGTCCTTGGGGCAGCTCGGGGGGCTCTGGGGTCTTTGGGGGTCCCCTAGAGTCACCAGAATGGTCCAGAGGGTCCTTGGGGCATCTGGGGGAACTCTGGGGTCTTTGGGGGTCTCTAAGATGCACCAGAATGGTCCAGAGGGTCCTTGGGGCAGCTCGGGGGGCTCTGGGGTCTCTGAGGTGACAATTTGGGGGTTCTGGGGTCTTTGGGGGTCCCTCAGAGCCACCAGAATGGTCCAGAGGGTCCTTGGGGCATCTTGGGGGTTCTGGGGTCTTTGGGGGTCCCCTAGAGTCACCAGAATGGTCCAGAGGGTCCTTGGGGCAGCTCGGGGGGTTCTGGGGTCTCTAAGATGCACCAGAATGGTCCAGAGGGTCCTTGGGGCATCTTGGGGGTTCTGGGGTCTTTGGGGGTCCCCTAGAGTCACCAGAATGGTCCAGAGGGTCTTTGGGGCATCTGGGGGAACTCTGGGGTCTTTGGGGGTCTCTAAGATGCACCAGAATGGTCCAGAGGGTCCTTGGGGCATCTGGGGGGGCTCTGGGGTCTTTGGGGGTCTCTAAGATGCACCAGAATGGTCCAGAGGGTCCTTGGGGCATCTTGGGGGTTCTGGGGTCTTTAAGGGTCTCTAAGATGCACCAGAATGGTCCAGAGGGTCCTTGGGGCAGCTCGGGGGGCTCTGGGGTCTTTGGGGGTCCCCTAGAGTCACCAGAATGGTCCAGAGGGTCCTTGGGGCATCTTGGGGGTTCTGGGGTCTTTGAGGGTCTCTAAGATGCACCAGAACGGTCCAGAGGGTCCTTGGGGCAGCTCGGGGGGCTCTGGGGTCTCTGAGGTGACAATTTGGGGGTTCTGGGGTCTTTGGGGGTCTCTAAGATGCACCAGAATGGTTCAGAGGGTCCTTGGGGCAGCTCGGGGGGCTCTGGGGTCTTTGGGGGTCCCCTAGAGTCACCAGAATGGTCCAGAGGGTCCTTGGGGCAGCTCGGGGGATTCTGGGGTCTCTGAGATGCACCAGAATGGTCCAGAGGGTCCTTGGGGCAGCTCGGGGGGTGCTGGGGTCTCTAAGATGCACCAGAATGGTCCAGAGGGTCCTTGGGGCGTCTCCAGGGGGTCTCTAGAGCATCTTTGGGGTTCTGGGGTCTCTAAGAGTCACCAGAATGGTCCAGAGGGTCTTTGGGGCAGCTCAGGGCTTCTGGGGGCTCTGAATGGGCATCTTGGGGGGTTCTGGCGTCTTTGGGGGTCCCTCAGAGTCACCAGAACGGTCCAGAGGGGCCTTGGGGCAGCTCGGGGGGTTCTGGGGTCTCTGAGATGCACCAGAATGGTCCAGAGGGTCCTTGGGGCAGCTCGGGGGGCTCTGGGGTCTTTGGGGGTCCCCTAGAGTCACCAGAATGGTCCAGAGGGTCCTTGGGGCATCTGGGGGAACTCTGGGGTCTTTGGGGGTCTCTAAGATGCACCAGAATGGTCCAGAGGGTCCTTGGGGCATCTGGGGGGGCTCTGGGGTCTTTGGGGGTCTCTAAGATGCACCAGAATGGTCCAGAGGGTCCTTGGGGCATCTGGGGGGGCTCTGGGGTCTTTGGGGGTCTCTAAGATGCACCAGAATGGTCCAGAGGGTCCTTGGGGCATCTGGGGGGGCTCTGGGGTCTTTGGGGGTCTCTAAGATGCACCAGAATGGTCCAGAGGGTCCTTGGGGCATCTTGGGGGCTCTGGGGTCTTTGGGGGTCTCTAAGATGCACCAGAATGGTCCAGAGGGTCCTTGGGGCAGCTCGGGGGGCTCTGGGGTCTTTGGGGGTCCCCTAGAGTCACCAGAATGGTCCAGAGGGTCCTTGGGGCATCTGGGGGAACTCTGGGGTCTTTGGGGGTCTCTAAGATGCACCAGAATGGTCCAGAGGGTCCTTGGGGCATCTCCAGGGGGTCTCTGGAGCATCTTTGAGGGTTCTGGGGGTCACTGGGGCTTCTGGGGTGCATTGGGGGCTCTCAAGGGGCCTCTGGGTGCATTGGGGGTCACTGGTGTCTCAAGGGGTCTCAGGGGTGCATTGAGGGGGTCTCAGGGGGTCTCAGGGGTGCATTGGGGGGTCTCTGGGGTGCATTGGGGTCACTGGGGTCTCTGGGGTCTCAAGGGGTCTCTGGGGTGCACTGGGGGGGTCTCAGGGGGTCTCAGGGGTGCATTGGGGGTCACTGGCGTCTCAAGGGGTCTCTGAGGTGCATTGGGGTGGGTCTCTGGGTGCATTGGGGGTCACTGGGGTCTCAGGGGTGCATTGGGGGGGTCTCAGGGGGTCTCTGGGGTGCACTGGGGGTCACTGGGGTCTCTGGGGTGCACTGGGGGGGGTCTCAGGGGTGCAATGGGGGGGTCTCAGAGGTGCATAGGGGGTCACTGGGGTCACTGGGGTCTCAAGGGGTCTCAGGGGTGCATTGGGAGTCTCAGGGGTGCACTGGGGGGGTCTCAGGGCTACATTAGGGTGTCTGGGGGTCTCTGACCCCCCCCGTGCCCCCCCAGGCCATCCTGCACCAGGAAGGACACATGGACGACGCTCTGTCCCTCACCCGCTCCCAGCGCCAGGAGTCGCAGGCGGCGCGGATGGTTTACAGCACGGGGGGGCTCTACGGGCACTTCATCAGGTGGGGGGGCCGGGGGGTGTGGGGGGGCCGGGGGGGTCCAGGGATGATGGGTCATGGGGGATTATGGGGGGTAATGGGGGGACATGGGGGCACAAGGCTGGTTTACAGCACGGGGGGGCTCTACGGGCACTTCATCAGGTGGGGGGGCCGGGGGATGTGGGGGGGCCGGGGGGGTCCGGGGATGATGGGTCATGGGGGGTTATGGGGGGTAATGGGGGGACATGGGGGCACAAGGCTGGTTTACAGCACGGGGGGGCTCTACGGGCACTTCATCAGGTGGGGGGGCCGGGGGATGTGGGGGGGCCGGGGGGGTCCGGGGATGATGGGTCATGGGGGGTTATGGGGGGTAATGGGGGGACATGGGGGCACAAGGCTGGTTTACAGCACGGGGGGGCTCTACGGGCACTTCATCAGGTGGGGGGGCCGGGGGATGTGGGGGGGCCGGGGGGGTCCGGGGATGATGGGTCATGGGGGGTTATGGGGGGTAATGGGGGGACATGGGGGCACAAGGCTGGTTTACAGCACGGGGGGGCTCTACGGGCACTTCATCAGGTGGGGGGGCCGGGGGGTGTGGGGGGGGGCCGGGGGGGTCCAGGGATGATGGGTCATGGGGGGTTATGGGGGGTAATGGGGGGACATGGGGGCACAGGACTGGTTTACAGCACGGGGGGGCTCTACGGGCACTTCATCAGGTGGGGGGGGGCTGGGGGGTGTGGGGGGGGCCCGGGGGGGGTCCAGGGCTGGGGGGTCATGGGGGGTAATGGGGGGACATGGGGGCACGCTGGTTTACAGCACGGGGGGGCTCTACGGGCACTTCATCAGGTGGGGGGGCTGGGGGGTGTGGGGGGGCCCGGGGGGGGGTCCAGTGCTGGGGGGTCATGGGGGGTAATGGGGGGACATGGGGGCACAGGGCTGGTTTACAGCACGGGGGGGCTCTACGGGCACTTCATCAGGTGGGGGGGCTGGGGGGTATGGGGGGGTCCGGGGGGTGTGGGGGGGGCCCGGGGGGGGTCCAGGGCTGGGGGGTCATGGGGGGTTATGGGGGGTCATGGGGGGACATGGGGAGTAATGGGGGGACATGGGGATGTGGGGCTGGTTTACAGTACGGGGGGGCTCTATGGGCACTTTATGAGGTGGGGGGGCCCGAGGAGGTCTGGAGGGGTACAGGGTTGGGGGTCATGGGGGTACATGGGGGGTTATGGAGGGGTCATGGGGGGTTATGGGGGGTCCATGGGGGGTAATGGGGATACATGGGGGTGTGGGGGCTGGTTTACAGTATGGGGGGGCTCTATGGGCACTTTATGAGGTGAGGGGGCCCAAGGAGGTCTGGAGGGGAACAGGGTTGGGGGGTTATCGGGGTACATGGGGGTGCGGGGCTGGGGGGGCTCTATAAGCACTTTATCAGTTGGGGGGGCCAGGGGGTTTTTGGGGGGGTCACTGCGCAATGGGTCCAGGGGCTACAAGGACATGAGGGGGGGTCTATGGGGACACGGGGGGGCTACAAGAACCTATTGGAGCGACATGGGGGGGTCTGACTCCCCTTTCCCCCCCCCCCCCATCTATCCCCAGGAGCCTGGACAACCTGAGCGGGCGGGGCAGGGGGGGCGGCCCCCCCCCCCGCGCTCCCCATCGCCGCCATGATCCTGAGCCTGCAGGACCTCATCGCCTATTTCCAGCCCCCCCCGGACGAGCTGCAGCACGACCAGCGCCAGAGCTGGTTACGGGTGCTGCGCGGCCGCCAGAACCTCTTCCAGCAGGAGGTGGGGGGGATGGACCCCCCCCTGGGGGGCTGGGGGGGCGGTCCTGGGGTGGGGGGGGTCCCGGGGATACAGGGATGCTCAGGGGGATGCGGGATGCAGGGATGCTCGTGGGGCTGGGGGGTACCAGAAGAGCCTCCAGCAGAATTGGGACCCCCTTGGGGGCTGGGGGTGGATCTGGGGCTGGGGGGGGCTTCTGGGGATCGGGGGGGTCCTGGTGCTGTGGGGGGATTTGTGGGTTGGGGGGGTTTGGGGGGTCCTGGGGTGGGGGGGGCCCGGGGATACAGGGATGCTCATGGGGATGCGGGATGCAGGGATGCTCGTGGGGCTGGGGGTACCAGAAGCGCTTCCAGCAGGAATTGGGACCCCCTTGGGGGCTGGGGGGGGATCCTGGTGCTGTGGGAGGATTTGTGGGGTTGGGGGGATTTGGGGGGTTCTGGGGCTGGGGGGTTTGGGGGTTCTGGGGTGGGGAGATCCCAGGGATGCGGGATGCTCATGGGATGCGGGATACAGGATGCTCGTGGGGCTGGGGGGTACCAGAAGAGCTTCCAGCAGAATTGGGACCCCCTTGGGGGCTGGGGGTGGATCTGGGGCTGGGGGGGGCTTCTGGGGATCGGGGAGGTCCTGGTGCTGTGGGGGGATTTGTGGGTTGGGGGGGTTTGGGGGGTCCTGGGGTGGAGGGGGCCCGGGGATACAGGGATGCTCATGGGATGTGGGATGCAGGGATGCTCGTGGGGCTGGGGGGTACCAGAAGAGCCTCCAGCAGAATTGGGACCCCCTTGGGGGCTGGGGGGGGGGTCCTTGGTGCTGTGGGGGATTTGTGGGGTTGGGGGGATTTGGGGGGGGTTCTGGGGCTGGGGGGGTTTGGGGGTTCTGGGGTGGGAGGTCCCAGAGATGCGGGATGCTCAGGGGGATACGGGATGCTCAGGGGGATGTGGGATGCAGGATGCCTCGTGGGGCTGGGGGTACCAGAAGCGCTTCCAGCAGGAATTGGGACCCCCTTGGGGGGCTGGGGGGGGATCCTGGTGCTGTGGGAGGATTTGTGGGGTTGGGGGGATTTGGGGGGTTCTGGGGCTGGGGGGGTTTGGGGGTCCTGGGGTGGGAGGTCCCAGGGATGTGGGATGCTCGGGGGATGCAGGATACAGGATGCAGGGATGCTCATGGGGATGCAGGGATGCTCATGGGGATGCAGGATGCTCATGGGGCTGGGGGTACCAGAAGAGCTTCCAGCAGGAGTTGGGGACCCCTTTTGGGGGCTGGGGGGGTCCCTGGGGATGCGAGGGGGTTTTGGGGGGCTGGGGGATGCACAGTGTTCCTGGGGTGGGGGGTCTGGGGGGGGTCCTGGTGGTGCAGGGATGCTCGTGTGGATGCAGGATGCTCTGTGGGGCTGGGGGTACCAGAAGCACTTCAAGCAGGAATTGGGACCCCCTTGGGGTCTTGGGTGGGGGGTCCTGGGGATCCGGGTGGGGTTTGGGGGGCTGGGGGATGCACGGTGTTCCTGGGGTGGGGGGGTTTGGGGGGGGTCCTGGTGGTGCAGGGATGCTGGTGTGGATACAGGGATGCTCAGGGGGGTGCAGGATGCAGGATGCTCGTGGGGCTGGGGGTACCAGAAGAGCTTCCAGCAGGAATTGGGACCCCTTTGGGGGCTGGAGGGGGTCCTGGGGATCCGGGGGGGGTTTTGGGGGGATGGGGGATGCACGGTGTTCCTGAGGTGGGGGGGTCTGGGGGAGTCCTGGGTCTGGGGGTGTCCTGGTGGTGCAGGAATGCTCATGTGGATACAGGGATGCTCAGGGGGATGCGGGATGCTGGTGTGGATACAGGGATGCTCAGGGGGATGCGGGATGCTGGTGTGGATACAGGGATGCTCAGGGGGATGCGGGATGCTCGTGTGGATACAGGGATGCTCAGGGGGATGCGGGATGCTCAGGGGGATACAGGGATGCTCAGGGGATGCGAGATGCTCATGTGGATACAGGGATGCTCAGGGGGATGCGGGATGCTCAGGGGGATACAGGGATGCTCAGGGGGATGCGAGATGCTCATGTGGATACAGGGATGCTCAGGGGGATGCGGGATGCTGGTGTGGATACAGGGATGCTCAGGGGGATGCGGGATGCTGGTGTAGATACAGGGATGCTCAGGGGGATGCGAGATGCTCAGGGGGATGTGAGATGCTCAGGGGATACAGGGATGCTCAGGGGGATGCGGGATGCTCGTGTGGATACAGGGACGCTCAGGGGGATGCGGGATGCTCATGTGGATACAGGGATGCTCAGGGGGATGCGGGATGCTGGTGTGGATACAGGGATGCTCAGGGGGATACAGGGATGCTCGTATGGATACGGAGACGCTCCTGGGAGCCGTTAGTGGGTCTGGGGGCTGCGTGTGGGGGGTCGCAGCGATCGGGCCCCCCCGGTGCCCCCCCCAGGGGATGGTGACGCTGGTGCTGAACTGCATCGACCGGCTGAACGTGTACAGCACGGCCGCGCACTTCGCCGAGTTCGCCGGGGAGGAGGCGGCCGCCAGCTGGAAGAAGATCGTCAACCTGCTCTACGAGCTGCTGGGTGCGGGGGGGCTGATAACGGGCTCTATGGGCTGCTGGGGGGGCGGTAATGGGCTCTATGGGCTGCTGGGGGGCCGAGGGGCTGGTAACGGGCTCTATGAGCTGCTGAGGGGCCGGGGGGCTGGTAACGGGCTCTATGAGCTGCTGGGGGCCGAGGGGCTGGTAATGGGCTCTATGAGCTGCTGGGGGACCGAGGGGCTGGTAACGGGCTCTATGAGCTGCTGGGGGAACCGGGGGGCTGGTAACGGGCTCTATGAGCTGCTGGGGAACTGGGGGGCTAATAACGGGCTCTATGGGCTGCTGGGGGGCCGGGGGGCTGCTAATGGGCTCTATGAGCTGTTGGGGAGCTGTGGGGCTGGTAACGGGCTCTATGAGCTGCTGGGGAACCGGAGGGGGCTGGTAACGGGCTCTATGAGCTGCTGGGGGGCCGGGGGGGCTGGTAACGGGCTCTATGGGCTGCTGGGGGGCCGGGGGGCTGGTAACGGGCTCTATGGGCTGCTGGGGGGGCGTTGGGGGGCCAGGGGGCTGGTAACGGGCTCTATGGGCTGCTGGGGGGCCGGGGGGCTAATAACGGGCTCTATGAGCTGCTAGGGGACTGGGGGGCTGCTAACAGGCTCTATGGGCTGCTGGGGGGCCGTTAAGGGGCTCTATGGGCTGCTGGGGGGCCGGGGGGCTGCTAACGGCTCTATGGGCTGCTGGGGGGGCCGGGGGGCTGCTAACGGGCTCTATGAGCTGTTGGGGAGCTGTGGGGCTGCTAACGGGCTCTATGAGCTGCTGGGGGGCCGGGGGGCTGGTAACAGGCTCTATGAGCTGCTGGGGAACCGGGGGGCTGGTAACGGGCTCTATGAGCTGCTGGGGGGCCGGGGGGCTGGTAACGGGCTCTATGGGCTGCTGGGGGGCCGGGGGGCTGGTAACGGGCTCTATGGGCTGCTGGGGGGGCGTTGGGGGGCCAGGGGGCTGGTAACGGGCTCTATGGGCTGCTGGGGGGCCGGGGGGGCTAATAACGGGCTCTATGAGCTGCTGGGGGGGCTGGGGGGGCTGCTAACAGGCTCTATGAGCTGCTGGGGGGCCGTTAAGGGGCTCTATGGGCTGCTGGGGGGCCGGGGGGCTGTTAATGGGCTCTATGAGCTGTTGGGGAGCTGTGGGGCTGCTAACGGGCTCTATGGGCTGCTGGGGGGCCGGGGGGCTGCTAACGGCTCTATGGGCTGCTGGGGGGCCGGGGGGCTGCTAATGGGCTCTATGAGCTGTTGGGGAGCTGTGGGGCTGCTAACGGGCTCTATGAGCTGCTGGGGGGTAAATGGAGGAGCTGTGGGGCTGCTAATGGGCTCCATGAGCTGTTGGGGGACCGGGGGGCTGGTAACGGGCTCTATGAGCTGCTGGGGGTCAGATGGAGGATCTGTGGGGCTGGAGCTGCTGGGGGGCAGATGGAGGGGCTGTGGGGCTGGTAACGGGCTCTATGAGCTGCTCTGGGGCAAATGGAGGAGCTGTAGGGCTGGAGCTGCTGGGGGCAGATGGAGGGGCTGTGGGGCTGGAGCTGCTGTGGGGCAGATGGAGGAGCTGTGGGGCTGGAGCTGCTGTGGGGCAGATGGAGGGGCTGTGGGGCTGGAGCTGCTGGGGCAGATGGAGGAGTTGTGGGGCTGGAGCTGCTGTGGGGGCAGATGGAGGGGCTGTGGGGCAGGGTGGGGGCTTTGGGAGGGGATGTCAAACTCCTTTCTGAGCTGCTGGGGGGACAAAGGGGAGCAAATGGGGCTGTGGGGCGGGCGCTATGGGGCAGGACGGGGGGCTCTGACCCCTGTGCCCCCCAGCCTCGCTGATCCGGGGGAAACCGCGCCAACTGCGCCCTGTTCTCCACCAACCTGGACTGGCTGGTCAGCAAACTGGACAGACTGGAGGCGTCCTCGGGGTCAGTGGGGCGCCCGTGTGGGGCTGGGGACCCCCATGGGGCTAGGGTCCCTCCTATTGGTCTGAGGGTCCTTCTGTGGGGCTGTAGAGCTTCATATGGGGCTGGGGTCCCTCCTACGGGGCTAAGGACGCTCCTGTGCGGTGGGGGTCCATGATGTGGGGCTGGAGACGCTCCTGTGGGGCTGAGGACCCTGCTATGGGGTGGGGGGTCTCTGTTATGGGGCGGGGTCGCTGATGAGGGGTCAATGACCCACCTATGGGGCTGAGGACTCTCCTACAGGGCTAAGGATCCTCGTGTGGGGTGAGGTCCATGATGTGGGGCTGGAGACACTCCTATGGGGCTGAGGACCCTCCTATGGGGCGGGGTCTCTAATGAGGATCAGGTGTCCCTAATGAGGGGTCAATGACCCTGCTATGGGGTGGGGTCTCTGATGAGGGTCAGGTGTCCCTAATGAGGGGTCAATGACCCTGCTGTGGGGTGGGGGTCTCTGATGAGGGTCAGGTGTCCCTAATGAGGGGGTCAATGACCCTGCTATGGGGTGGGGTCTCTGATGAGGGTCAGGTGTCCCTAATGAGGTGCTAAGGACCCTCCTAGGGGGCGGGGGTCTCCGATGTGGGGCGGGATCTCTGCTGAGGATCGGGTGTCTCTAATGAGGGGCCAAGGACCCTCCTATGGGGCTGAGGACCCTCCTAGGGGGTGGGGTCTCTGATGAGGATCAGGTGTCCCTAATGAGGGGGTCAATGACCCTGCTATGGGGCGGGGTCTCTGCTATGGGGCGGGGTCTCTGCTATGGGGCGGGGTCTCTGCTATGGGGCGGGGTCTCTGCTGAGGATCAGGTGTTCCTAATGAGGTGTCAACGACCCTCCTATGGGGCTGAGGACCCTCCTATGGGGCTGAGGACCCTCCTATGGGGCGGGGTCGGGTCTCTGATGAGGATCAGGCGTCCCCAATGAGGGGTCAATGACCCTGCTATGGGGCGGGGTCTCTGCTATGGGGCGGGGTCTCTGCTGAGGATCAGGTGTCCCTAATGAGGTGTCAACGACCCTCCTATGGGGCTGAGGACCCTCCTATGGGGGCTGAGGACCCTCCTATGGGGCGGGGTCGGGTCTCTGATGAGGATCAGGTGTTCCTAATGAGGTGTCAACGACCCTCCCATGGAGCTGAGCACCCTGGTGTGGGTCAAGCCACCCCCCTCTATGGGTCACCCCTCCGCTATGGGTCACTCCCGCTATGGGGCAGCCCCCCCCGCTATGGGGCAGCCCCCCTGAGGCTGGGCGCCCCCTGCAGGCATCCTGGAGGTCCTTTACTGCGTCCTGATCGAGAGCCCCGAGGTGCTGAACATCATCCAGGAGAACCACATCAAGTCCATCATCTCCCTCCTGGACAAGCACGGCCGCAACCACAAGGTGGGGAGGGGGCTGCGAGGTGGGGGGGGGGACACGGTGGACACCCCCGGACGTGTCCCCATGTCCCCGTGTCCCCCCCCATAAGGTGCTGGACGTGCTCTGCTCGCTGTGCGTCTGCAATGCCGTGGCCGTTCGCTCCAACCAGAACCTCATCACCGAGAACCTGCTGCCGCGCAGGGACCTGCTGCTGCAGACCGGCATGGTCAACTACGTCACCAGGTGGCCGGGGGGGTCCCTGGGGGGGTCCTGGGGTTTTGGGGGTGCTGGGGGGTCTGGGGGTCTCATGGGGTGCTGGGGGATTGGGGGTGATGGGGGGACCAGGGGGACCTGCTGCTGCAGACCAGGCTGGTCAACTACGACACCAGGTGGCCTGGGGGGGATCCTGGGGGGAGTCCTGGGGGTTTGGGGTGATGGGGGGACCAGGGGGGACCTGCTGCTGCAGACTGGGCTGGTCAACAACGTCACCAGGTGGCCTGGGCGGTCCTGGGGGGGTCCTGGGGGTCCTGGGGGTCATAGGGGTCCTGGGGGTTTGGGATGATGGGGGGACCAAGGGGACCTGCTGCTGCAGACTGGGCTGGTCAACTACGTCACCAGGTGGCCGGGAGGGGTCCTGGGGGGGTCCCGGGGGTTTTGGGGGTGCTGGGGGGTCTGGGGGGTCTCATGGGGTCCTGGGGGTTTGGGGTGATGGGGGGGACCAGGGGGACCTGCTGCTGCAGACTGGGCTGGTCAACTACGTCACCAGGTGGCCTGGGGGGGGTCCTGGGGGGATCACAGGGGTCCTGGGGGTCCTGGAGGTCATAGGGGTCCTGGGGGATTGGGGTGATGGGGGGGACCAAGGGGACCTGCTGCTGCAGACTGGGCTGGTCAACTACGTCACCAGGTGGCCGGGAGGGGGTCCTGGGGGGGTCCCGGGGGTCTTGGGGGTGCTGAGGGGTCTGGGGGTCCCAGGGGTGCTGGGGGATTGGGGTGATGGGGGGACCAGGGGGACCTGCTGCTGCAGACTGGGCTGGTCAACTACGACACCAGGTGGCCTGGGGGGTCCTGGGGGGATCCTGGGGGGTCCTGGGGGTTTGGGGGTGATGGGGGGACCAGGGGGACCTGCTGCTGCAGACTGGGCTGGTCAACTACGTCACCAGATGGCCGGGGGGGGGTCCTGGGGGGGTCACAGGGGTCCTGAGGGTGCTGGGGGGTCTGGGGGTCTCATGGGGTCCTGGGGGTTTGGGGTGATGGGGGGACCAGGGGGACCTGCTGCTGCAGACTGGGCTGGTCAACTACGTCACCAGGTGGCCGGGAGGGGGTCCTGGGGGGGTCACAGGGGTCCTGGGGGGTCCTGGGGGTCATAGGGGTCCTGGGGGATTGGGGTGATGGGGGGACCAGGGGGGACCTGCTGCTGCAGACTGGCATGGTCAACTACGTCACCAGGTGGCCTGGGGGGTCCTGGGGGTTCTTAGGGGTGCTGGGGGGGGTCCTGGGGGGGTCCCGGGGGTCTTGGGGGTGCTGGGGGGTCTGGAGGTCTCAGGGGTGCTGGGGATTGGGGTGATGGGGGGGACCAGGGGGACCTGCTGCTGCAGACTGGCATGGTCAACTACGTCACCAGGTGGCCTGGGGGGGGGTCCTGGGGGGGTCCTGGGAGTCCTGGGGGGGTCACAGGGGTCTTGGGGGGGTCTGGGGGTCCCAGGGGTGCTGGGGGATTGGGGTGATGGGGGGACCAAGGGGATCTTGGGGGTCTCAGGCATCTCTGGTGGATCTGGGGGGGTCTCAGGTGGATCTCAGGGGGGCTCTGGGGTTCTCAGGGGTCTCAGGTGGTCCTGGGGGGCTCTGGGGGATCTCGGGGGTCTCAGGGGTCTCTAGTGGATCTCGGGAGGCTCTGGGAGGGTCCCCCGCTCCCTGACCCCCCCGCCCCCCCCCCAGCGTGCGCCCCAACATCTTCGTGGGCACGCACCCTGGCTGATCTGGGGGGGCTCTGGGGGATCTGGGGGTCTCTGGTGGATCTCGGGGGTCTCTGGTAGATCTCAGGGGTCTCTGGGGGATCTCAGGGGTCTCTGGTGGGTCTAGGGGGTCTCTGGTGGTCCTGGGGGGCTCTGGGGATCTCGGGGGTCTCTAGTAGATCTCAGGGGGATCTGGGGAGTCTTGGGGGGACTCTGGGGGATCTTGGGGGTCTCAGGGGGTCTCTGGTGGATCTCAGGGGGCTCTGGGGTTCTCAGGGCTCTCGGGTGGTCCTGGGGGGCTCTGGGGATCTCGGGGGTCTCAGGGGTCTCTGGTGGATCTCGGGGGGCTCTGGGGGATCTCAGGGGTCTCAGGTGGTCCTGGGGGGCTCTGGGGAGTCTTGGGGGGCTCTGGGGAATCTCAGGGGTTTCGGGGGGCTCTGGTGGATCTTGGGTGGCTCTGGTGGATCTGGGGGTTCTCAGGGATCCCGGGGTTCTCAGGGGTCTCAGGTGGTCCTGGGGGGCTCTGGGGGTTCTCGGGGGGTCTCTGGTGGATCTCAGGGGACTCTGTGGGGTCCCCCCGCTCCCTGACCCCCGTCCCCCCCCCCCAAGCGTGCGCCCCAACATCTTCGTGGGCACGCACCCCGGCTGAGCTGGGGGGGGCTCTGGGGGTCTCTGGTGGATCCCGGGGGGCTCTGGGTGGTCTCTGGTGGATCTCGGGGAGCTCTGTGGGGTCCCCCGCTCCCTGACCCCCGTCCCCCCCCAGCGTGCGCCCCAACATCTTCGTGGGCACGCACCCCGGCTCCACGCAGTACGGGCGCTGGTACTTCGAGGTGGCGGTGGAGGCGGCCGAGCCCTTCGTGACCCCCCAGGCCACCCACCTGCGCGTGGGCTGGGGCCGCGCTGGGGGGGTACAGCCCCTACCCGGGGGGGGGCGCGGGCTGGGGGGGCAACGGCGCCGGCGACGACCTCAGCTCCTTCGCCTTCGACGGGCTGCACCTCTGGACGGGTACGGGCGCCATGCACCCCACCCCCTGTAGCCCTGGGGTGTCCCCGTTGTGTCCTTGTCCTGTCCATGTCCCCGTTGTGTCCCTGTCCCCATGATGCCCCGCATCCCCATCGTGTCCGTGTCCCCCGTGATGCCCCACGTCCCCATCATGTCCCTGTCCCTGTGATGCCCTGCATCCCCGTTGTGTCCCTGTCCCCGTTGTGTCCCTGTCCCCATGATGCCCCACGTCCCCCATTGTGTCCCACGTCCCCATCGTGTCCATGTCCCCCATGATGCCCCACATCCCCATTGTGTCCCTGTCCCCATTGTGTCCCTGACCCTATGATGTCCCATGTCTCCATTGTGTCCCTGTCCCACGTCCCCGTCGTGTCCCACGTCCCCATCATGTCCACGTCCCCATCATGTCCACGTCCCCATCATGTCCACGTCCCCATCATGTCCCACGTCCCCATCATGTCCACATCCCCATCATGTCCATGTCCCCCCATGATGCCCCACGTCCCCATCGTGTCCACGTCCCCCATGATGTCCCACGTCCCCATGATGTCCCACGTCCCCATGATGTCCCACGTCCCCATCGTGTCCATGTCCCCATCGTGTCCATGTCCCCACGATGCCCCTGTCCCCATCGTGTCCATGTCCCCATCATGTCCCACATCCCCATCATGTCCATGTCCCCCATGATGCCCCATGTCTCCATCATGTCCCACATCCCTATCGTGTCCATGTCCCCATGATGTCCCACGTCCCCATGATGTCCCACGTCCCCATCATGTCCCACGTCCCCATCATGTCCCACATCCCCATCGTGTCCACGTCCCCATCGTGTCCACGTCCCCATCATGTCCCATGTCTCCGTTGTGTCCATGTCCCCCATGATGCCCCATGTCTCCATGATGTCCCACGTCCCCATCATGTCCCACGTCCCCATCATGTCCCACGTCCCCATCGTGTCCACGTCCCCATGATGTCCCACGTCCCCATGATGTCCCACGTCCCCATCATGTCCCACGTCCCCATCGTGTCCACGTCCTCATCGTGTCCACGTCCCCATCATGTCCACGTCCCCATGATGTCCCACGTCCCCATCATGTCCATGTCCCCCATGATGTCTCACATCCCCATCATGTCCATGTCCCCATGATGTCCCACATCCCCATCATGTCCATGTCCCCCATGATGCCCCATATCTCCATCATGTCCCACATCCCTATCGTGTCCATGTCCCCCATCATGTCCACATTCCCATCATGTCCCACATCCCCATCATGTCCCACATTCCCATCATGTCCCACATCCCCATCACGTCCCACATCCCCATCATGTCCCACATTCCCATCATGTCCCACATCCCCATCGTGTTCATGTCCCCCATGGTGCCCCACATCCCCATGATGCCCCACAACTCCATTGTGTCTGTGTCCCCATCATGTCCCACATCCCCATCATGTCCATGTCCCCCCATGACGCCCCACGTCCCCATGACGCCCCACGTCCCCATGACGCCCCACATCCCATCACGTCCACGTCCCCACGATGCCCCCCTCGTTGTCCCCGCAGGGGGCGTGGCCCGGCCCGTCGGCTCCGCCCCCCGGCGCGCGCTGGCGGCGGGTGACGTGGTGAGCTGCTGCCTGGACCTGGGGGTGCCCAGCGCCTCCTTCCGCCTCAACGGGGCGCCCGTGCAGGGGGTGCTGGAGCGCTTCAACCTGGACACGCTCTTCTCGCCCGTCGCCAGCTTCTCGGCGGGGGTCCGGTGAGGGGGGGGCACCTGGGGGGTCCTGGGGGTCACCTGAGGTCACCTGTGTCACCTAGGGGGTCCTGGGGGTCACCTGGGGGGGTCCTGGGGGTCCCATGGGGTGCTGGAGCGCTTCAACCTGGACACGCTCTTCTCGCCCGTCGCCAGCTTCTCAGCGGGGGTCCGGTGAGGGGGGGGCAACTGAGTTCACCTGGGGGGTCCTGGGGGTCACCTGAGGTCACCTGGGGGGTCCTGGGGGTCACCTGTGTCACCTGGGGGTCACCTGGGGGGTCCTGGGGGTCCCATGGGGTGCTGGAGCGCTTCAACCTGGACACACTCTTCTCACCCGTCGCCAGCTTCTCGGCGGGGGTCCGGTGAGGGGGGGGCACCTGGGGGGTCCTGGGGGTCACCTGAGGTCACCTGGGGGGTCCTGGGGGTCACCTGTGTCACCTGGGGGTCACCTGGGGGGTCCTGGGGGTCCCATGGGGTGCTGGAGCGCTTCAACCTGGACACGCTCTTCTCGCCCGTCGCCAGCTTCTCGGCGGGGGTCCGGTGAGGGGGGGGCACCTGGGGGGTCCTGGGGGTCACCTGAGGTCACCTGTGTCACCTAGGGGGTCCTGGGGGTCACCTGGGG